>NC_092100.1:54183543-54448543 GCF_045679555.1 Salvelinus alpinus
ATAGGGCATCGCATAGTTTTCCCAGCGTCGTCCGGGTTTGGCCGGGGTAGGCTGTCATTGTAAATAAGAATTTGTTCTTAACTGACTTACCTAGTTAAATAAGGTGAAATAAAAACGTGTGGGATAATTTCAGATTTCAGAGCCACATTGAAGTGACTTTGAACCAGTTAGTCAACTTTCTTCCAATCAAGATGAGAAGGAAGTCTGACAATTTCAATATCGCCACATAGCCAACGTAGAAATCTACAGTCAGATTTCCATAGTTTGTAGATAGTACATCCCGTTTAGTGACTTTCTGTTAAAACCACTTAACAATTTGCATCTGTTTCTTATTGCTATTCTATAGAATTTCTGTACCTGATGTTTTTCCAACTCAACCTTGTCTTGGCCTGAATAGCCTGCAGGCAGGATGCAGAGTTGTCCCTCCCTCTATGACTTGCTAATGAGGAAGGGGCAGAAGGTCAATTGGGCCGGTACAAAGGCCTGTGGCCTGCACTGGGACCTGCTGTGTGGTGTGTCAGTGGGGCTCCCCGGCCTTGGCTGCAACAATGGCTTTGTCCACAGACACACACACACACACACACACTCACACTCACACTCACACTCAAACAAAAGCATACACGCAATATTATTTTCAGTGAAATCAACAAGCATCCATCTTAGGATAAAGCCTGATATTTCCCTAACTCTGAGGTGGCTAGGCATGTGGTGTCCCCCATAATGATGTCCCCAGAGTAGCTAGGAACTTTGTGTAGACATGGACAGACCTCCAGCCACCACAGAGGAAGCCCAGGGTGACAGTCTCCACAACCTCAGCCTCAGCCTGAGGCAATAGACAACAGGAAGAACTTCTACACCTTTTACACATTCCTTTCCTCAGGACAAGAAGGAGACAGAGAGGGAGAGGTCAACTGTCCTGTGAAGTTGGGTTCAATTTCATTTCAATTCAGCCAAGTCAGGGAGTTTGGAATTTCATTTTACTTCCTGAATTGACTGAATTAAAATGGAATTGACTCCAGACCTGCTGTCCTGCTTGCTCATATCGGGGGAGTTTCTGTCAGTAGTTCCTTAGTCAAAGGCCACTGAACAGGGGCAATACACAATACTCAACACATCATAAATGCGGTACAATGGTTCCAGCACGTTTGTCAGTGAACTGGTGCCAATGTGACCTTTCAACCCTACACAGATTTCAGACCTGAAATTGTAAGCTAATGATACTTAGAAAAGTTTATTATCCTCTCTCTGTCTAAAACGTCTGACCTCCTACCCCCTGAGACTAGCTGATAATAGAGCTTCCTTGTGGAAGTGGTTCATTTGTAGTGAGACTATAGAGACTACTTCTGCTATTCTTATGTAAAGCACCCCTGTGGATTGAATCCAGAGTTGCATTATTCTTTCTCTGTGATGGGGTCCTGCTGACGTCATTGTTGACTGGGAAAGTGAGGGAGGACTTTCAGCAGGCAGTTCAGCAGTTCAGTATCGTAGGGGACAGGGAGAAGTGGTCAATGGTCATCTGATGGGAAATGTTTTCTTAGCACACTCAAACTGAGACTGCATCTTACAAGACGACCCTCTTTAAAGAGGCATAGGTCACATTGTATCACATCAGAAAATACAAGACGTGAGGTTCTAATAAAAGAACAAATAACAGTTCTGGGTGACTTTAACCTCCCCACGTCTACCTTTGACTCATTCCTCTCTGCCTCCTTCTTTCCACTCCTCTCCTCTTTTGACCTCACCCTCTCACCTTCCCCCCCTACTCACAAGGCAGGCAATACGCTTGACCTCATCTTTACTAGATGCTGTTCTTCCACTAATCTCATTGCAACTCCCCTCCAAGTCTCCGACCACTACCTTGTATCCTTTTCCCTCTCGCTCTCATCCAACACTTCCCACACTGCCCCTACTCGGATGGTATCGCGCCGTCCCAACCTTCGCTCTCTCTCCCCCGCTACTCTCTCCTCTTCCATCCTATCATCTCTTCCCTCTGCTCAAACCTTCTCCAACCTATCTCCTGATTCTGCCTCCTCAACCCTCCTCTCCTCCCTTTCTGCATCCTTTGACTCTCTATGTCCCCTATCCTCCAGGCCGGCTCGGTCCTCCCCTCCTGCTCCGTGGCTCGACGACTCATTGCGAGCTCACAGAACAGGGCTCCGGGCAGCCGAGCGGAAATGGAGGAAAACTCGCCTCCCTGCGGACCTGGCATCCTTTCACTCCCTCCTCTCTACATTCTCCTCTTCTGTCTCTGCTGCTAAAGCCAATTTCTACCACTCTAAATTCCAAGCATCTGCCTCTAACCCTAGGAAGCTCTTTGCCACCTTCTCCTCCCTCCTGAATCCTCCTCCCCCTCCTCCCCCCTCCTCCCTCTCTGCTGATGACTTCGTCAACCATTTTGAAAAGAAGGTCGACGACATCCGATCCTCGTTTGCTAAGTCAAACGACACCGCTGGTTCTGCTCACACTGCCCTACCCTGTGCTTTGACCTCTTTCTCCCCTCTCTCTCCAGATGAAATCTCGCGTCTTGTGACGGCCGGCCGCCCAACAACCTGCCCGCTTGACCCTATCCCCTCCTCTCTTCTCCAGACCATTTCCGGAGACCTTCTCCCTTACCTCACCTCGCTCATCAACTCATCCTTGACCGCTGGCTACGTCCCTTCCGTCTTCAAGAGAGCGAGAGTTGCACCCCTTCTGAAAAAACCTACACTCGATCCCTCTGATGTCAACAACTACAGACCAGTATCCCTTCTTTCTTTTCTCTCCAAAACTCTTGAACGTGCCGTCCTTGGCCAGCTCTCCTGCTATCTCTCTCAGAATGACCTTCTTGATCCAAATCAGTCAGGTTTCAAGACTAGTCATTCAACTGAGACTGCTCTTCTCTGTGTCACGGAGGCGCTCCGCACTGCTAAAGCTAACTCTCTCTCCTCTGCTCTCATCCTTCTAGACCTATCGGCTGCCTTTGATACTGTGAACCATCAGATCCTCCTCTCCACCCTCTCCGAGCTGGGCATCTCCGGCGCGGCCCACGCTTGGATTGCGTCCTACCTGACAGGTCGCTCCTACCAGGTGGCGTGGCGAGAATCTGTCTCCGCACCACGTGCTCTCACCACTGGTGTCCCCCAGGGCTCTGTTCTAGGCCCTCTCCTATTCTCGCTATACACCAAGTCACTTGGCTCTGTCATATCCTCACATGGTCTCTCCTATCATTGCTATGCAGACGACACACAATTAATCTTCTCCTTTCCCCCCTCTGATAACCAGGTGGTGAATCGCATCTCTGCATGTCTGGCAGACATATCAGTGTGGATGACGGATCACCACCTCAAGCTGAACCTCGGCAAGACGGAGCTGCTCTTCCTCCCGGGGAAGGACTGCCCGTTCCATGATCTCGCCATCACGGTTGACAACTCCATTGTGTCCTCCTCCCAGAGTGCTAAGAACCTTGGCGTGATCCTGGACAACACCCTGTCGTTCTCAACTAACATCAAGGCGGTGACCCGTTCCTGTAGGTTCATGCTCTACAACATTCGCAGAGTACGACCCTGCCTCACGCAGGAAGCGGCGCAGGTCCTAATCCAGGCACTTGTCATCTCCCGTCTGGATTACTGCAACTCGCTGTTGGCTGGGCTCCCTGCCTGTGCCATTAAACCCCTACAACTCATCCAGAATGCCGCAGCCCGTCTGGTGTTCAACTTTCCCAAGTTCTCTCACGTCACCCCGCTCCTCCGCTCTCTCCACTGGCTTCCAGTTGAAGCTCGCATCCGTTACAAGACCATGGTGCTTGCCTACGGAGCTGTGAGGGGAACGGCACCTCCGTACCTTCAGGCTCTGATCAGGCCCTACACCCAAACAAGGGCACTGCGTTCATCCACCTCTGGCCTGCTCGCCTCCCTACCTCTGAGGAAGTACAGTTCCCGCTCAGCCCAGTCAAAACTGTTCGCTGCTCTGGCACCCCAATGGTGGAACAAACTCCCTCACGACGCCAGGTCAGCGGAGTCAATCACCACCTTCCGGAGACACCTGAAACCCCACCTCTTTAAGGAATACCTAGGATAGGATAAAGTAATCCTTCTAACCCCCCCCCCCCCTTAAAAGAGTTAGATGCACTATTGTAAAGTGGTTGTTCCACTGGATATCATAAGGTGAATGCACCAATTTGTAAGTCGCTCTGGATAAGAGCGTCTGCTAAATGACTTAAATGTAAATGTAAATGTAAAAGAAGATAAACAAAACCTGGAAACAACACTGAACACTTCCCACAGTTCCTGCAACAGTTTTAATAGGGGAAGGAGAGATAGGAATGTCATGTGAGAGCCATTGTCGCTGTGGGGTTGACCACCATCAGTCTGGTGGTAACCCGAGCTGTGGCATTTGTCGCTGATGTGATGTGATGCGCTCGTCAGGGAAAGAGTTCCTGTGGGGAAGGCTCACTGGTGGTTCTCATTTGATGTGTGTTTGAAGTGTGAGAGGAGGGTCACCAAAGGGCGGAGACACCCTGAGCCTGGCCCTGCCTCTGAGTGGCTGGGTTAGGGGTTAGGGGGTGGGATACGGGGATTTACGGAGGTGGGAGAGTGTGGGAGTAGTAGGATGGTCATCTGGTTGAACAGCCCTCCACACACACCCTCAAACAGTCAGTTTACACACACAGAACACACACCTCTCTGGTTTTACAGTCTTTCCCTACTTTGATATGGAATGTGGCTGTGCTGACAGCTCTGGAAGAGGGAGAGAAGGCAGAGGAGGGGGAGCTAGGCTGCTGTGAGCCTGTTACTGTCCTGGATTTAGTAGAGCTACAGTAGAGGGAGACTGGAGAGGAGGCTGAGCTAGCAGAAGCTGAAAGAGGAGAGGTTGCTGTCTTGGATCTTTGAGCTACAATAGAGGGAGATTGAAAGAGGAGAGGCTGAGCCGAGAGCCATGTAGCCCAGAGCCAGTGGAGAATAACGGACAGGATTTAGTAGTGATAAGAGCCTGCTCAGGAGAGCTTTCTGCACAGAGGTAAGACCACTAAGGGCTCCGTCAAAGGAACTTTACAGTAGTGGATTTTAAAAAAAGCAGCTTTTCAATTGCATGTATCCTAGTTGTACCGGTATGGCAGAAAAAATACATTTGACATTTAAAATGGGATATTTTGTCATTTTTATATGTCTCACACTTAGCAGTGACTTCTAGGTTTAAACTGGATTTAAATAGTGATTTTAACTGTTTTATTGGTAAAATGGTCGCATTTATTTTTTTGGTACTCAGTCCCTTCTTTTTAGGGAAGAAAAATGATTTAATATGCATGCAAAGTGGTGTGCTAGTATGGACATTGGTAATCAGAATTTAGGCTTACTGAGTCTGAGATTTTGGGTCCTGTAATGCTATATGAATTTGATCAGTAGTGTGGTTGATGTTGAGCTAGCAGTGTGACAGCTGCATGTGTGTTGAGAACCGGGTGCAGGCCAGGCAGGCTGTCGCGTGCAGGTGGTCCTTCTCTCAGTCCATGGCAGGCAGGGTTAGAAGTTCTGAGGGTTAGGAGTTCCCCCTCTCACACCCATTTGATCTTGGAATAACACCCCAACTGCGATGGCGGGAGGCAGAGGTCAGCCAAACTGTAGCCTGCCAGCAACTCTTTGATATGGGACAGACAGGGTTGTGAGAAACTTCTATTTTAAAGAGGATGTCAATCGTATTCTCGTGGTATTTTCCAGATGACTTTTTGTAAAATAATTTGGACAGTTCTTTCTGCTCATGTTTTCCATACATTGGATAGTTGGATAATATATGTATTGGATGACACGTTTTTATTTAATTAATGTGAAAAAATTGCGGGGTTGATTCACAAAGATCCAATTATTTCAAATCTGAAATACTTGTACCTTTTCCAAATGGTTTATATGTAGGCTAGTGTTTCTTTATTTACGTGCCAGGTATCGTACAAGGGGCTGGTTTTATCAAGTGCCAACAGGTGACAAGTCGTAATCTGAGTACACATGTTCATTTGATTTGAGATCCTCTGTTCTGCACATCGTGACTAGAGAAACATCTTGTTCGACAGACGGAGAGAAAAAAGACTTGTCTGAATATGGAGAACCTGAGACTTTTGAACTGAATATATTGTTTTCTCTGCAAGTAGACCTAGGGTCCATCCTTAATGACACCATAATCCCTATATAGTGCACTACTTTTATGGGCCCCGGTCAAAAGTAGTGCACTAAATAGGAAATAGAGTGTCATTTGGCAAGCACATGTAGACCCTATCCAGAATGAGTCTGTGGGTGAGTCTGTGGGTGAGTCTGCGCCGAATCAGACATGTACAGTCCTGACCCGCTGACAGAGTCGCATGTGATCCGTATGCTTGTTGGGTTGTGGGCTTGTCCGTCACGCGTCTCTTTGAGGAATTATGACAGTAATTCAGACCAGCAGCTGGTTATCTCCCCTCTTCCTCTCACAAAGGGTTGTTTGTCTAATGTAGTAGATTATTTTCGTGTGTATGTTCACACAATAGTGTCTATATTTGGAGGACACCTTTTCAATCGATGAGTTTAGACAGGGGATGCCATTGAACTGAGTGGCTGCCAATCATGACTCGTGGTTTAAATGATCTTGCGGGACTGTCACTGTCACTGTCATTAAATCTGCAGTGAACATGAAGCATATGTCAGGACACGTGTGGTATCGCCTCTCTATGCTGGCTGTGTGGCAGTAGCACAGCCCCTGTCATTTCCCTCATACCATGACTGAAGTTTACTCTTCATTGTAATCCATAGCGCATTTAGCATTTCCATAGGAGTCAATAGTCACTGGTTACCCCAGCATGGTCTACCTCTAACCTGCCAATCCCCCCTCCTCCCATGCTACCCAGACCCCTGCAGTCTTGAATGTTTAACAGCCTTTGTAAAGATGCTTGTTAACATGGCTTTACTTAGGGAGCCTCGGATGCATGTCTGATTTGCCAAAACAGAGACCTTGTAGCCCCCAGCTGGGAGGGACTGGGTGGGGGGTGGGCGAGAGAGGGGCACAGGAACTAACCACAAGTCCCTTGTGGGAGCTATCTTTTCAACTCAGCCCGTAAAGGTTTGAGAGTTTGTCAGAATTCAGTGTGTGTACGATGGCTTGTACAGTCAGTCAGTAGGTTGAAACAAAGTTGGCTGACATCTGAGGTGAGAATTAGCATACTTGCCGATGTGGTTCAAGGAATGGCATTGCTAAACACACGAGGCGTTGTCTCAGTATCCTGTATTCATGTTTCACCTATCTGCATCTGGCTATATCTCCGACTTGACATTCTTCTGAGCGAGGTCCTGCTCCGAGAGACCAGTGAAGAGAGGCTTCGTCTCTGACATGTGAAAGCAAACATCTCTCTCGTTCTTGCTCGCTCTCCCTCTCGTTTTCTCTAATGAAAGTCACATGTACTCCCCCCCCCCCCCCCTTCGTAAAGCAAAGCCCATGCTGCTACAGTCATGTTCACTCTCTGCTCTACGCTCTGGCTGACCTTTCTCTATAGTTAGCCTCTATCTCCCCAACCCACTACACTCTCGGTCCTCAAACAAGGCCACACGTTTTAAAGTTATTTCAGTCTCATTTGCAAGTCAATAGATGTGTATAGAACAAGACGTGTCTTATTCCGCACCTCTGACTGAAGACAAGTTATCTTGGTTTGAAAGACGCCGACCACCGTGAATGCAGCAGAGATAACAGAGCTCATCTTCAGGAGAGAAGGGGGGGGGGGCAGAGAGAGAGAGAGACACAGAAAGAGAGACAGTAGAGATAACCAGGCTCTCGATGGAACATGCCTTCCACAGTTGATTCACTATGAAAGGCTCTATTGTTGAAGCCTGAAGCTGCTTTGCAAGGTGTTTTAAGTGGGAGGTGTCTATCGTACCAACCCCATCTGCCTGACTTGACACCTCCTGGCACGATGCAAACCATGCATCAGGGTACAACGCTGAAGCATCCACTTCTACAGGCGTCATCCATCATGCGCGTGTCTGAGTGGATGCACTGTGTGTCTTGTTCTGTGTGTGTGAGCAGCCTTGTGGAGGGGCAGGCATGCCAGGTGTTGGCATGAGTGAGATATGGGTTATTGGGAGGAAGGGTGCTCAGGCAGGCAGGCTGTCCTTAAGTGGAGTGCTGTTCTGTGGGTATGAATAGCTGTTTGGTAGCTGCCTGTCTGGCTGTCTGCCTGCCCTGTGCTGGGCAGTTAATCACTCATTCCTCAGGAGGTCCAGGCACTAGGCATGCGGACTGTGCTGCTTTGTGTGTGTGTGTGTGTGTGTGTGTGTGTGTGTGTGTGTGTGTGTGTGTTCTGCTATCTCACAGAGAGTCGTAACTAAACGAGAAACAGGACGCAGGGCATACAGCTGACACTTAAACAGTTTGGCCTCTTGTCAGTGGAGGGGTGTGTGTGACCGCTTGCCTGCCTGCTTGCATATCTGTCTTTGTGTGCGTGTGTGTTTGAGAACCACACTCAGGCATCCATGCATATATGCCATTCTGAGAGAGAGAGAGAGAGAGAGAGAAATAGAAAAACGGAGAGGGAGAGAAATAGAAAAACGGAGAGAGGGAGAGAAATAGAAAAACGGAGAGAGAGAGAGAGGGAGAGAGAGAAAAACGGAGAGTGAGAGAGAAATAGAAAAACGGAGAGAGAGAGAGAGAGAGGGAGAGAAATAGAAAAACGGAGAGAGAGAGAGAGGGAGAGAAATAGAAAAACGGAGGGAGAGAAATAGAAAAACGGAGAGTGAGAGAGAAATAGAAAAACGGAGAGAGAGGGAGAGAAATAGAAAAACGGAGAGAGAGAGAGAGGGAGAGAAATAGAAAAACGGAGAGAGAGAAATAGAAAAACGGAGAGAGAGAGAGGGAGAGAAATAGAAAAACGGAGAGAGAGAGAGAGAGAGGGAGAGAGAGAAAAACGGAGAGTGAGAGAGAGAGAGAAAAACGGAGAGAGAGAGAGAGAGAGAGAAAAACGGAGAGAGAGAGAAATAGAAAAACGGAGAGAGACAAAATTGAAAAACGGAGAGTGAGAGAGAAATATAAAAACAGAGAGAGAAAGAGAGGGAGAGAAATAGAAAAACAGAGAGAGAGAAATAGAAAAACAGAGATAGAGAGAGAGGGAGAGAAATAGAAAAACAGAGAGAGAGAGAGAGGGAGAGAAATAGAAAAACAGAGAGAGAGAGAGGGAGAGAAATAGAAAAACGGAGAGAGAGAGAGAGGGAGAGAAATAGAAAAACGGAGAGAGAGAAATAGAAAAACGGAGAGAGAGAGAGGGAGAGAAATAGAAAAACGGAGAGAGAGAGAGAGAGAGGGAGAGAGAGAAAAACGGAGAGTGAGAGAGAGAGAGAAAAACGGAGAGAGAGAGAGAGAGAGAAAAACGGAGAGAGAGAGAAATAGAAAAACGGAGAGAGACAAAATTGAAAAACGGAGTGAGAGAGAAATATAAAAACAGAGAGAGAAAGAGAGGGAGAGAAATAGAAAAACAGAGAGAGAGAAATAGAAAAACAGAGATAGAGAGAGAGGGAGAGAAATAGAAAAACAGAGAGAGAGAGAGAGGGAGAGAAATAGAAAAACAGAGAGAGAGAGAGGGAGAGAAATAGAAAAACGGAGAGAGAGAGAGAAATAGAAAAACAGAGAGAGAGAGAGAGGGAGAGAAATAGAAAAACGGAGAGAGAGAGAAATAGAAAAACAGAGAGAGAGAGGGAGAGAAATAGAAAAACTGAGAGAGAGAGAGAAATAGAAAAACAGAGAGAGAGAGAGAGACTGTATATATACATAATATGACATTTGAAATGTCTTTATTCTTTTGGAACTTCTGTGAGTGTAATGTTTACTGTTCATTTTTATTGTTTATTTCACTTTTATTTATTATCTACTTCACTTGCTTTGGCAATGTTAACATATGAGACATATGTTAACATTGCCATTAAAGCCCTTGCCATTAAAGCCCTTGAATTTCATTTAATTTAATTGAGAGAGTGAATTCTGGCCCACTACTGTCACGCCTGACTTCTTCAAAGGCACCAGTCAAGTGTGGCTGGTTTTCTCAGCTGTGTCCCCACAGCCCTCCCCAGCCCTGTGTGCCTGCCTAGCCGTGGGGGGTGGAAGCAGGGGTACAAGCGGGGTGTGCTGACCACTGGCTGGGGAGGGCTGTGGAGTCTCACAGTCAGAGCTGTAGAGCTGTGGCCCTTCCTTTGAGAAATGGCCACAACTGCCTATTCATTTACTCCATGCCTGTATGTCATACAAGGCCTTTCAGCATGACTTGTACAGCTCAGAGTAGCATTTGTATAGTATGTAGTAGTTGTAGTCGCCGCCGCTGCAGCAGTACTAGTATTGGCAGAACTGTACTACTGCTACTTGAATGTTGTATGCCTAACGAATCCTTCCATCCTTACAGAGCAAAAATGTCTTGTAGGTCAAAGCTGTTTTGTCACTGCTCTCTTGAAATGTAGGCTACACGCAAAGCACTGAGGAGGCCCTGAAACCTTCTGCTGCCTCAGCTCAGTGGTTTCAGTGACAAGACAGAGTAGTCCCCTTGCTTTTCCACTTCTCAATGTATCCCCCTAGACGCACACTGCTCTCCTGTGTGGCCGGTCAGCTGTGTGCGTGTGTGTGTGGGTGTGTTTGTGCATGCGTGTGGTGGGTCAGCGTCGCAGCGAGTCATTCTTTGATCCCATCTGCCCTATTTCTATCTCTCCGTGTCAGGGTCCACTCTTCTGTCGTCCCCATCTTTCCATCTTTCCATCCATCCATTTCTCTCTTCCTCGTCCCTGGCCTCCCCCGAGTCCCCTCTTGTCTCTTCCCTATATCCATTCCAAAGAATAAAGGATGATCAGAGAGACAGACAGACACCCTCTTCCCTCTCTCGCTGTTGGCAGGTTGGAAAACAAAGAGCCGAGGAGAAGAAGCGAGGGAAGGAAAGAAGGAGAGAGAGGGGCAAAGAGGGGCTTTGGACATTCCTCATATGGCTCTGGGATCCACAGGGATTTGTGCCTACTAAGGCCAGGGTACTGTTATTTAATACAGAGCTACAGCGAGGAACCCTTTATCTTGAGATCGTACATCCTATCTATTAGCCTCATATAGAGAGATCACATTTGATTCGTCACATGCTTTGTAAACAACCGGTGTAGGCTACCAGTGAAATGTTTACTTACGGGCCCTTCCCGACAATGCAGAGAGGGAAAAAATAGAAATAATAGAGAAACAATAACACAAGGAATAAATACACAATGAGGAACGATAACGTGGCTATATACACAGGTTACCAGTAGAGTCATTGTGCAGTGGTACGAGGCAACAGGATTGATAATAAACAGTAGCAGCAGTGTATGTGATGAGTCAAAAGAGTTAGTGCAAAAAAGGTCAAAGACAAACTATTTAGCAGTCTTATGGCTTGGGGGTTGAAGCTGTTGAGGGTCCTGTTGGTTCCAGACTTGGTGCATCGGTACCGCTTGCCGTGCGGTAGCAGAATGAAGAGTTTTTAGGGCCTTCCTCTGATACCGCCTGGTATAGAGGTCCTGGATGGCAGTGAGCTTGGCCCCAGTGATGTACTTGGCTTTACGCACTACCCTCTGTAGCGCCTTGCGGTCGGATGCCAAGAAGTTGCCATACCAAGTGGGGATGCAGCCAGTCAAGTTGCTCTCAATGGTGCAGTCGTAAAACGTTTTGAAGATCTGAGGGCCCATGCAAAATATTTTCAGCCTCCTGAGGGGGAAGAGGCGACTGTGTTGATGTGAGTGGACCATGATAATTCCTTAGTGATGTGGACACCTAGGAACTTGAAGCGCTCAACCTGCTCCACTACAGCCCCGTCGATGTGGATTGGGGCATGCTCAGCCCTCTGTTTCCTGTAGTCTACGATCAGCTCCTTTGTCTTGCTGACGTTGAGGGAGAGGTTGTTGTCCTGGCACCATACTGCCAGGTCTCTGACCTCCCTGTAGGCTGTCTCATTGACGTCAGTGATCAGGCCTACCACCGTAGTGTCGTCTGAAAACATAATGATGGTGTTGGAGTCGTGCATGGCCACGCAGTCGTAGGTGAACAGGGAGTACAGGAGTGGACTAAGCACACCCCTGAGGGGCCCCCGTGTTAAGGGTCAGTGTGGCGGATGTGTTGTTGCCTACCCTCACCCCTGGAGGTGGCCAGTTAGGAAGTCCAGGATCCAGTTGCAGTTAGGTGTTTAATCCTTTACTTAGCGATGAGTTTGGAAGGGAACTATGGTGTTGAACACTGAGCTGTAGTCAATGAACAGCATTCCCACGTAGGTGTTCCTTTTGTCCAGGTGGGAAAGGACAGTGTGGCGTGCAATAGAGATTGCGTCATCTGTGGATCTGTTGGGATGGTATGCAAATTGGAGTGGGTCCAGAGTGTCTGGGATGATGGTGTTGATGTGAGCCATGAGCAGCCTTTCAAAGCATTTCATGGCCAAAGATGTGAATGCTACTGGGCGATAGATATTTAAACAGGTTACCTTGGCGTTCTTGGGCACAGGGACTATGGGAGTCGGCTTGAAACATGTAAATATTACAGTCTGGATCAGGGAGAGGTTGAAAATGTCAGTGAAGACACTTGCCAGCTGGTAAGTGCATGCTCTGAGAACGTGTCCTGGTAATCCGTCTGGCCCTGCGGCCTTGTGAATGTTAACCTCTAACGAGCCTCTACCCCGGGTCCGGGATCACCCCCCACCCCCCCACACACTGATTAGCATAGCTAGCATAGCTTCACAAGTAGATAGTAGCATCTAAATATCATTAAATCACAAGTCCAAGACACCAGATGAAAGATACAGATCTTGTGAATAAAGCCACCATTTCAGATTTTTAAAATGTTTTACAGGGAAGATAAAATATGTAAATCTATTAGCTAAACACGTTAGCAAAATACACCACTTTTCTAACTCCATCAGTTTCTTACTACTTCAGGTGCTATCACCAATTCGGCTAAACTAAGATATTGATAGCCACTAACCAAGAAAAAACCTCTTCAGATGACAGTCTGATAACATATTTATGGTATAGGATAGGTTTTGTTAGAAAAAAGTGCATATTTCAGGTAGAAATCACAGTTTACAATTGCACCGACCATCACAAGACGACTAGAATTACTATAGAGAGCAACGTGTATGACCAATTTACTCTTAATAAAACATTTCATAAGAATAGACAAAGCATAGCAATGGAAAGACCCAGATCTTGTGATTCCAGACAATATTTCAGATTTTCTAAGCGTTTTACAGCGAAAACACAATAAATCGATAAGTTAGCATACCACATGTGAAAACGTTACCAGAGCATCGATTCCAGCCAAAGAGCGCTATAACGTAATCACCGCCAAAATATATTAATTTTTTCACTAACCTTCTCAGAATTCTTCCGATGACACTCCTGTAACATCATTTTACAACATACATATACAGTTTGTTCGAAAATGTGCATATTTAGCCATACAAAACCGTGGTTATACAATGGAAATAGTCACAACTCAAGCATCAAAATGAGGGACGTCAGCTTTCAGAGTGATCTAGTTTAATCGAAAGCTAATCATATACTTGACTAAAAAATACAGGGTTGACAGGAATCGAAAGACAAATTAGTTCTTAATGCAACCGCTGACTTACATTTTTAAAATTATCCTTACTTTTCAATACAGGGTTCGCCAAGTGAAGCTATACCAAACAAAATGGCGAAATATGCGTTTAAAATATTTCGACAGAACAACGATTTATCATATTAAATATTGCTTACTTTGAGCTGTTCTTCCATCAGATTCTTGGGCAATGTATCCTTTCTATGTTATAAACTTCTTTTGGTCGATAGATGTCCTCTGTCCTTCGAAATGTCCACTAACAACGACCGAGACCCCGAAACGTTCCCAAAGCTAAAAAGTGCACGACAAAGAAATTCCTCAGAATCGCACTAAACGGATATAAATTGCTATAAAACGGTTCAAATTAACTACATTATGATGTTTTTAACAACTATAACGAGTAAAAACATGACCAGACAAATATTACTGGTTAAACAACGATTTGGAATGAGGCAAGTCCGATGTCCATCCTGCTTGCATCCTCTGCTCTCATCCTTCTAGACCTATCGGCTGCCTTTGATACTGTGAACCATCAGATCCTCCTCTCCACCCTCTCCGAGCTGGGCATCTCCGGCGCGGCCCACGCTTGGATTGCGTCCTACCTGACAGGTCGCTCCTACCAGGTGGCGTGGCGAGAATCTGTCTCCGCACCACGTGCTCTCACCACTGGTGTCCCCCAGGGCTCTGTTCTAGGCCCTCTCCTATTCTCGCTATACACCAAGTCACTTGGCTCTGTCATATCCTCACATGGTCTCTCCTATCATTGCTATGCAGACGACACACAATTAATCTTCTCCTTTCCCCCCTCTGATAACCAGGTGGTGAATCGCATCTCTGCATGTCTGGCAGACATATCAGTGTGGATGACGGATCACCACCTCAAGCTGAACCTCGGCAAGACGGAGCTGCTCTTCCTCCCGGGGAAGGACTGCCCGTTCCATGATCTCGCCATCACGGTTGACAACTCCATTGTGTCCTCCTCCCAGAGTGCTAAGAACCTTGGCGTGATCCTGGACAACACCCTGTCGTTCTCAACTAACATCAAGGCGGTGACCCGTTCCTGTAGGTTCATGCTCTACAACATTCGCAGAGTACGACCCTGCCTCACGCAGGAAGCGGCGCAGGTCCTAATCCAGGCACTTGTCATCTCCCGTCTGGATTACTGCAACTCGCTGTTGGCTGGGCTCCCTGCCTGTGCCATTAAACCCCTACAACTCATCCAGAACGCCGCAGCCCGTCTGGTGTTCAACTTTCCCAAGTTCTCTCACGTCACCCCGCTCCTCCGCTCTCTCCACTGGCTTCCAGTTGAAGCTCGCATCCACTACAAGACCATGGTGCTTGCCTACGGAGCTGTGAGGGGAACGGCACCTCCGTACCTTCAGGCTCTGATCAGGCCCTACACCCAAACAAGGGCACTGCGTTCATCCACCTCTGGCCTGCTCGCCTCCCTACCTCTGAGGAAGTACAGTTCCCGCTCAGCCCAGTCAAAACTGTTCGCTGCTCTGGCACCCCAATGGTGGAACAAACTCCCTCACGACGCCAGGTCAGCGGAGTCAATCACCACCTTCCGGAGACACCTGAAACCCCACCTCTTTAAGGAATACCTAGGATAGGATAAAGTAATCCTTCTAACCCCCCCCCCCCTAAAAGAGTTAGATGCACTATTGTAAAGTGGTTGTTCCACTGGATATCATAAGGTGAATGCACCAATTTGTAAGTCGCTCTGGATAAGAGCGTCTGCTAAATGACTTAAATGTAAATGTAAATGCTTGTGACGCGCGAAGAAAAGAGAGTGTACTTCCACGTTTTCTTGTTTTATAGTGGCTGTGATTGTGCAATAGACTCCATTCAAAACGTGATGACGTACAGACACCCAGAGGAAGACGTAGGCAGTGTCGGTTTCTTCATAGCATTCACTGTCGCCTTAAAAACAGACTCCAGATCAGGGGTAAAAATTCTGAAATCTGACCCCTGTCATGAAAAGTGCTGTAGATATTGTTCTGTACCACTCAGAGACAAAATTCCAACGGCTATAGAAACTAGAAAGTGTTTTCTATCCAATAATAACAATAATATGCATATTGTACGATCAAGAATTTAGCACGAGGCAGTTTAATTTGGAGACCCAAATATGCTAATGCGGAACAGCACCCCCTATAGTTCCAAGAAGTTAACCTGTTTAAAGGTCTTACTCACATCAGCTACGGAGAGCGTGATCACACAGTCGTCCGGAACAGCTTGTGTCCTCATGCATGGTTCAGTGTTGCTAGCTTCGAAGCAAGCATATAAGGAATTTAGCTCGTCTGTTAAGCTCGCGTCACTGGACAGCTTGTTATCCGTGATAGTTTGCAAACCCTGCCACATCCGAAGAGCATGAGAGCCGGTGTAGTAGGATTCAATCTTGGTGCTGTATTGATGCTTTGCCTGTTTGATGGTTCGTGGGAAGGTGTAGCGTGATTTCTTAAAAGCGTCCGGATTAGTGTCCCGCTCCTTGAAAGCGGCAGCTCTAGCCTTTAGCTCAGTGCGGATGTTGCCTGTAATCCATTGGTTCTGGTTGGGATATGGACGTACGCACACTGTAGGGACGACATCATCAATGCACTTATTAATGAAGCCGGTGACTGATGTGCCTTAATGCCATCGGATGAATCTCGGAAACATATTCCAGTCGCTGTAGCTTAGCATCTGCTTCATCTGACCGCTTCAGTCATCTGGTACTGGTACATCCTGTTTGAGTTTTTGCTTGTAAGCAGGAATAAGGAGGATATAGTTAGGTGATCTAGTTTTTTTTGCCTCTAGTTGCACAGGTGACATGCTGATAGAAATTAGGTAAAACGGATTTTAGTTTTCCTGCATTAAAGTTACCGGCCACTAGGAGCACTGCCTCTGGGTGAGCATTTTCTTGTTTGCTTTTGGCCCTATACAGCTTGTTGAGTGCGGTCTTAGCATCGGTTTGTGGTGGTAAAAATAAAAATGGTAAGTATTTTGGTAAATAACATGGTCCACAACTTATCATGAGGTATTTTAACTTCTCTGCGCTACGGATCCCTTTTACGGGATCATTTTCCTAAACCACCGCTGAATTGCAGGGCGCAAAATATTACTAAAAATATTTATAATCATTTATAATCACTCCCAGTTACACAACAAATGTTCTTTTTGTTCGATAAATATTACTTTTATAACAAAAAAACGCATTTTGGGTTGTGCGTTATGTTCAGAAAACCAAAGCCTCGTTCTGTTCGACGAAAATTCCAAAAAGTATCCGTAATGGCCGTAGAAACATGTCAAATGTTTTTTTATAATCAATCCTCAGGTTGTTTTTAACAAACATAATCGATAATATTTCAACCGGACGTAACCTACTCAATAAGAGAGAAAAAGAAAATGGAGGGGCCTCCCGGGTGGCGCAGTGGTCTAGGGCACTGCCTCGCAGCGCTAGCTGTGCCACCAGAGACTCTGGGTTCGCGCCCAGGCTGAGGACACCTGACTGCTTTTGAAAAATCTCACTCATTTTTCAAAATAAAAGCCTGAAACTATGGTCACAGCCTGAGGAAGCCATTGGAAAAGGAATCTGGTTGATACCCCTTTAAATGGAAGAAAGACGGGCCAGGAAACACAGATCATTTTTTTAAATAATAATCACTTCCGGGTTATATTTCCTCAGGTTTTCGCCTGCAGAATCAGTTTTGTTATACTCACAGACAATATGTTGACAGTTTTGGTAACTTTGGAGTGTTTTCTATCCTAATCCGTAAATTATATGCATATTCTACGATCTGGACCTGAGAAATAGTCCGTTTACCTTGGGAACGTTATTTAAAAAAAAATATATATATATATGACCCCTAGCGTCAGAATTCAGGCGAGCAGAACCTTCGAGACTCCAGAAGCTCTTTTCGGTCATAGGAAACGTTGGCGGAAACATTACGTACAAAAAAATTGAGATCATCATGAAAAAATACACAAAATAGAACAATTGGTCAGGAGCCCGTAAAACTGCCACTATTCCCTCCAGCGTCATTCTTCAGCTGTAGAGAATATTCCCTATATAGTGCACTACATTTAAACATAGAGCTCTGGTCAAAAGTACCACACTATATACTGTAGGGCACCATTTGGGATGCGACCATTGCTTTAGCCTTACATATGTTACCCGAGAGAGAGAGACATAGCGTCATGATGAGCTACACTGAGTGTACAAAACATTAAGAACAACTTCCTAATATTGAGTTGCATCCCCCTTTTGCCCTCAGAACATCCTCAATTCGTCGTGGTATGGACTCGACAAGGTGTCGAAAGCGTTCCACAGGGATGCTGGCCCATGTTGACTCCAATGCTTCCCGCAGTTGTGTCAAGTTGGCGGGATTTCCTTTGGGTGGTGAAACATTGATACACACAGGAAATTGTTATGCGTGAAAAACCCAGCAGCGTTGTAGCGCTTGACACAAACCGGTGTGCCTGGCACCTACTACCATTACCCATTCAAAGGCACTTACAGTACATTCCAAAAGTATTCAGGCCCCTTGACTTTTTCCACATTTTGTTACGTTATTATTCTAAAATGGATTAAAAAAAAAAAATGACCATCAATCTTCACACAATACCCCATAATGACAATGCGAAAACAAGTTTTTAGAAATGTTTGCTAATTAAAAAAACAGAAATACCTTATTTACATAAATATTCAGACCCTTTGCAATGAGACTCAAAATTGAGCTCAGGTGCATCCTGTTTCCGTTGATCATCCTTGATGTTTCTACAACTTGATTGCAGCCCACCTGTGGTAAATTCAATTGATTGGACATGATTTGGAAATGCACACACCAGTCTATATAAGGTCCCACAGTTGACAGTGCATGTCAGAGCAAAAACCAAGCCATGAGGTTGAAGGAATTGTCCGTAGAGCTCCGAGACAGGATTGTGTCGAGGCACAGATCGGGGGTAGGGTACCAAAACTTTCTGCAGCATTGAAGGTCCCCAAGAACACAGTGGCCTCCATCATGCTCAAATGGAAGAAGATTAGAACCACCAAGACTCTTCCTAGAGCTAAACTAAGCAATCAGGGGAGAAGGGCCTTGGTCAGGGAGGTGACCAAGAACCCGATGGTCACTTTGACATTGCTCCAGAGTTCCTCTGTGGAGATGGGAGAATCTTCCAGCACTCCACAAATCAGGCCGTTATGGTAGAGTGGCCAGACGGAAGCCACTCCTCAGTAAAAGACACATGACAGCCCGCTTGGAGTTTGCCAAGCCTCTGAGTGGCACACATACACAATCCATGTCTCAATTGTCTCAAGGCTTTAAAATCCTTCTTTAACCTATCTCCTCCCCTTCATCTACACTGATTGAAGTGGATTTAAGTGCCATCAATAAGGGATCATAGCTTTCACCTGGATTCACCGGGTCAGACTATGTCAGGGAAAGAGCGGTTGTCCTTAATGTTTTGTACACTCAGTGTATAACTCATCTGTCTCTGAAGCATGTCCTGTACAGATACGGTGACAAGGTGAGGTTTTAAAGTGTGAGTCTGCTCGGCCTGGTTTTGCTCTCACGTCTGTGCTGAAAGCAAAAGTAATTACAGTATGAAGGTGGAATGTGCAGTCCATTGTCGAAGTCGATGTAGAATTCAGGTACTGTAATACAAGCAGTCTGTAAAGGTCTCACGACAAGTCAAGACATCACCTCATAAAATGAACTTGCAAACTGGGAGGGGTTTTATAATGGTTTTCGACCCAAGCCACATGAGGGGGACCCATCATGACGAAACACTGCCACAATGGCAAAAATAGTACCATTGTGATTTGTGAATCGTAAAGGCAAATCGTCACCAGAAGAACTTAAGTGTTACCCAGATCCCCTCAGCGCCTTTCGGGGAAAACATCCCACATGAAAGTGGTGGTATAGTGACTCAGTGACTGCTGAGACTGAGATTCCTGTAACGATAGGGGGGGGGGGGGGGGGGGGGGGGGTTCAGTGTGTTTTATAGCAACTATAGTGGATGGGTTACCAGTCCATATCAGTACAACTTGGTTTGGCTCAGTTCGACTCAGTAGTGTGAAGAGCTTATACTTTCGCCCTGAAGTAACACATCCCTCTCTCTTCCTCTCTCCTTCTTTCTCCCTGCAGTAGAAGGCGTGGCGTGTGATGAACCTGGAGAGTGCGTGTGGTTACCAGGTCGGGGTGCAGGGCCCACGGGCTGTGATGGAGCAGAAGGTCAAAAGTCGACTGAACTATGGCTTCCAGAGGAGCTCCACGTCAGACGACGACTCCGGATGTGCCCTGGAGGAGTACGCCTGGGTGCCGCCCGGCCTCAGACCAGAACAGGTGAGACGCGCCAGAATCTACACAGTTCTAATGCATGCCCCTTAAATTCAACACTATATGCCACTAATATGTCATGTATGCAATACAACCGCTGTTCCACAAAATGACACAAAGCAGTATGTGATGATTACTTGTGGGAATTGAACCCTGGACCTTGCCGTTTCTAGTGTCATGCTCTTACCAACTTTTTATTTTTTATTTTGTTTTACCTTTATTTAACTAGGCAAGTCGGTTAAGAACAAATTCTTATTTTCAATGACGGCCTACCAGGGAACAGTGGGTTAACTGCCTTGTTCAGGGGCAGAACGACAGATTTTTTACCTTGTCAGCTCGGGGATTCGATCTTACAACCTTTCGGTTACTAGTCCAACGCTCTAACCACTATGCTACCTGCGCAAAAGGCCCGGAAGCAGATTCGCTTGTTTAGATAGGAGCTGAAAAATACCACAGTAGCTTTCTCTGTGATTATTCTCCTTGTCATAACTCCATTAGGTAAATTACCAGGCCTCCTCAGGTTTTTGGGGTGGTGGGCAGTGCAGCGGGAGGGCTTGTCAACCTGAAGCAGGACAAAGCTGCCTGTCTTTAACTGTTTAACTGTCACCGTGGCACTTTGACCCCTTGGGGCCCACTGGGCTGGTTACTACTTTGCCCCTCTGGGCCGTTGACCACCACTGAAGGCTACTTTACGAGGAAGGGTCATTACAGACACCAGATAAAAAGGTGGGATGTTCTTGTCTCCTGTTTAGAGGGGGCTTCCTGCTGCTCTATTGCCCCCTATATCCACCTCCCCAGGCCAAGGGTTACAGAACAGTACACTGACAGACGCCCTTCCTCCAGGGCTGTGTGTTTCTCCACTGTAGTGATCACCCCATAACGGGCACTACAGGGCTGTTCCATAGAATAGCTGCTGTAAAGGCATTACAGTTAACCTATGCATTTACACACAAAGGGGAGAGGCTTTAGAGGCAGGGTGTCCCTGTTGCTTCGGTCCCTTCTCTCCCCTTTCTCTATCTTTCTCTCCCCCGATCACCCTTCATTGCTTCCATGTGTGCTTTTTAAAAGGGAGGGAGAGGGGGATAGAGTGAGGGGAGTAAGGGAAGGGAGGGAGAGAGTGAGACCGATGAGAGAAGGAAGGGAAGGAGGCCTCCCCAGTATTTGGGAGAGTGCCACATAACACAAGTGGACTCTGTTTGTGACAGGCCTGTAAAAGGCAGCCGTGGCGATGCCCGCTCCAAGCTGAGCCTGGTGTTGCCAGCAACCAGCAGGACGGGGTGAGCAATGGGGGCCTGATCCACGACTAAAGGCCTTCTCCAGCATCTGATCTGCCAGATCTCTACTAATCACTAGCAGACTTTTCCATGCCGAGTGTGTAAATAAAAATATACACATCCTGTCTCTAAGTGGCTTTGGGGTGGTGCTTGACAAGTCTGTCTGTCTCGCAAGAAAGGAGCCCGCGATGTGCTAGCTTTTAGGGTAGGGATACACAAACGCACGCACACACCCACCGCACGAACATACATGCACGCAGCCCATTATCCAGGGACAGTCTGGGTAGGTATATTATTATTCCTAATTTACTGAATAACATCTATCTGGGACAGTATAATAGGTTAAGAGAAATATGTGAAGGTGCTCTTCTTTAAACAGGGAACTAGAAAAAGGGTCTGGGCTGTTTTTATGTTCGTGACCAAGAACATTTTACTTTCGTGTTACTTCACAGTATAGGCAACCCTCCCGGGCTAATTTGTTTGTGTGGTAGGTGGAAGCATGGCGCTACCAACGCCAAGGTTCAACCCTCGCAAGGATCAAATACACATACTAAAAGAAAGATGAATGTGTTACTGTCTCTAAACATCTCTCTTTTGCCGTCTATGGTCCAGGTCCAGCTGTATTTCTCCTGTCTGCCTGAGGACAAGGTCCCTTATGTTAACAGTCCCGGAGAGAAGTTCCGAATCAAACAACTCCTGTATCAACTGCCTCCACATGACAACGAGGTAAGTGATAGACCCCAAAGAGTTTGTGTGTGTATGTGCATGCATGGCTATGTGTAGTTCATAAACTGTGTGTGTGTGTGTCTATAGTGTGTGTGTATGTATGTGTCATAAAATGCATCCCAGTGAGCCCTCTCATTAAAGGCATCATAACAGTGCAGGTCTCACAGAAGGACAGCACCCATTTCCCCCAAATCCATCCCTCCCATCCCCTTTTTTTTGGACTCAATGTTGTTTGAAGAGCTGTGTCCGACCCTTGTCCTTCACTGCCTTTTAGTTAACCGCTGTTTAAGACCACCTTACTACCTACCAGGGTTGGTGTCAATTCTATTTCAATTCAGACTCGAAATAAACTTCAAGTCCAATTCTCCAAGCAACAACAACATGACTTCCAGTTGCCTGAGCTGAAATGGAATTCACTCCATCCCTGTCACCTATAGCTCCACGCCACTCTGGTCATGCGTGGGAGGACAAGACATTCGCGTCGGCGGCGTCACAGAGTTTTTAGTCCCTTGGTCCCACGCTGGGTCACAGACTGAAATGGCGTGGGCACAATACATCTTTTGACTTAAAGATTTGACGATGTTTGCTGGGAGCCCCCGCTAGCAGGATTCCTGTCATAGCTGTGGTCTTTATGGGGACAGAACTGTGGGACGGCGGGGCATTATGGGGACAGAACTGTGGGACGGGGGACGCTGCTGAAAGAGAAAGTCTTTATGCCACCACCACTGCATGAGCTGCCTACCCTGTCTCTTTGTTGCTCACCCTCTCGTGATTTCACTCTAAACACAACCCTTGTTTGTGTAAACTGTTCATGTCTGCTTTCCCTTGTTAGCGGTTTCGGAGGGAGACATCAAAAAGGGGGTGTTAAAAAAATTAAATAGTTCTCAGTCAGAGCTAAGCCAGGCTTAGGTTTAGGGTGGAGGTTTGGAGTGGGGATGACGGAGGTGGAAGGGCAATGAGGAGGGCAATAGATGGCTTTGTTGAACATGCCCTGGTATGCAGCTCAACTCTCCCTCTGTCTTATGATGATTGAAGGACTGATCTGTGTGTGTTTTACTAAAACACTAAAATACCTATTTCCTTCTAGTTTGACGTCGACTCCACTCCCTCATGTTGGTTGTCACTCTTTGCTCTGTTTGTGTTGTACAATAAAAGTCCACTTTCCCTTGTGTTTGACTGTTTCTTCTCTCTCCCTCCCTCACTTTCCCTCCCTCCCCCCAGGTGCGGTACTGCCAGTCTCTCAGTGAGGAGGAGAAGAAGGAGCTCCACATGTTCAGTGTCCAGAGGAAGAAGGAGGCACTGGGGAGGGGCTCCCTCAAACTGCTGCCCCGGGCCCTGCTACACAGCGTCTGTGAACACGTACGTCCCCGCTCTGCCTCTCTCACCTTACCGCAGTCCCTGACAGGACACACTGATCCACATTACTCAAGTAACTTATGTATACTATTGAGAAACAGATTACAGAAAGATGTAGCCTTTTTGTTTATCCCATTATGAATATAAGGCTAAAACACAGACAAGAAGCTCCATGTCAACCTTGCCATGCCAGAGATCCCTAAACATATGCTGGATTTTCAGCCATGCAGTCTATAATGTAAAAAGCCTCTCAGTGGTTTGGAGAGTCGCTAGAAGGTTGTCGGACCGTACTGCACTCTGCTGTGATTGCACCACATTGTGTTTTATTTAGAATTTACAATGGGTCCTGAGCAGCCTGGGGTTGACCATCATTTTTTATTTAATTTCTTTAGATTTAACCTTTATTTAACTAGGCAAGTCGGTGAAGAACAAATTCTTATTTATAATGACGGCCTACCCCGGCCAACGCTGGGCCAATTGTGCGCCGCCCTATGGGACTCCCAATCAGGGCCGGATGTGATACAGCCTGGATTCGAACCAGGGACTGTAGTGATGCCTCTTGCACCGAGATGCAGTGCCTTAGACCGCTGCGCCACTCGGGAGCCCTCTTGTCAAAACACAGCTCTCTGGTGGCTCTCCCTCCAGTCAACATCACTCCACTCCACTCCAAGATAAAGGCTGTTTTCTCGTCAACGCTGACGCTTGCTCACTGCCTGCTTTAGCTTTTGCCATGCTTTAGCTTTTGCCATCGCTCTTACACACTGTGTGTGTAAGAGCGAGAGAGAGAGAGAGAGTGTGTGTATGTTAAAAGCAAGGCCTGTGTGTCCCCCACATGGCATACAGAGACAAACAAGAGCCTGACCGCAGTGGGACCATAGTGGACCACAGTTAGCCTCACGGTCATAATTCCCATAATAACACCAGATGCCATGTTCTGTACTGACGTGGTCTCAACACAAATGGAAGGGAATTGGCCACGTCTCTCTCAACCCCCCTTTTCTCCCCAGTAGGACATGGGGACTTAGTGAAGCTACTCTGAAAATACTGTATAGTTTAACAAGCTACCAATTATTTCACACTGGAATAAGTTAAGCTACACTAAAGCTACCCTTCAGAAAAATATATTTTACTGTGCTAAAGTTACTTTGAAAAGGTACATCCAAACTACTTTGTGATAAATTATCATATCTAAATCAGAAATGTCATAGACTTCAAATTGCAAGAACAGATCACTCTGGAGTTAAATGTTACCAGAATGTGTAATTTAGCCTATTAAACACAAAAATGATGTTTCAAGTGAGAATTATGCAGATATGATGCTGGAAAATAAAGTCTTGCCTTCAACCATATTTTATTTTTGTAAAATAAGTAGTCTGTAGTTCCAGTAGTTAGCTACACTGCTACATGGCGACAAAAAAGAAGGAATTGACTACTGAAAACACTACCACCAAGCTACTGCAAAATGTCAATTAAATGACTAGTTGAGCTAAATGTAGTTCACTACTCCCCAACACTGCACCCTAGTTAGCATCCAGGGTAGAGGCAATGCTGTAGGATAGGATAGAAAGGATAGGCCACAGGTACACACTCCAGACTGGAGGTTACATAAGCAGGCCATTTAGCCATAAATGAGGACATGTGGCAGTCAACCACACATTGAATTAGTAATGGTATTCATGTTTTCAAAATGTCAGTACTTTGACATTTAAAAAAACAACATGCAAGTTTTACTGGTCTTGAATTGTCATTTTAATTAAATGTACAGTACCAGTAAAAGTTTAGACACACCTACTCATTCAAGGGGTTTTCTTTATTTTTTACTATTTTCTACATTGTACAATAATAGTGAAGACATCAAAACTAGGAAATAACACATATGGAATCATGTAGTAACAAAAAAAAGTGTAAAACAAATCAAAATATATTTGAGATTCTTCAGAAGTAGCCACCCTTTGCCTTGATGACAGCACTCTTGGCATTCTCTCAACCAGCTTCACCTGGAATGCTTTTCCAACAGTCTTGAATGAGTTCCCACATATGCTGAGCACTTGTTGGCTGCTTTTACTTCACTCTGCGGTCCGACTCACCCCAAACCATCTCAATTGGGTTGAGGTCAGGTGATTGTGGAGAACAGGTCATCTGATGCAGCACTCCATCACTCTCCTTCTTGGTCAAATAGCCCTTACACATCCTGGAGGGTCATTGTCCTGTTGAAAAACAAATGTTCACCGTTCACCTACGCCACGTCTCACAAAGACACGGAGGTTGGAAACAAAAATCTCAAATTTGGACTGATCAGACCAAAGGACAGATTTCCACCGGTCTAATGTCCATTGCTTGTGTTTCTTGGCCCAAACAAGTCTCTTCTCCTTATTGTTGTCCTTTAGTAGTGGTTTCTTTGCAACAATTCGACCATGAAGACCTGATTCACAGTCTCCTCTGAAGAGTCGATGTTGAGATGCGTCTGTTACATGAACTCTGTGAAGCATTTATTTGGGCTACAATTTCTGAGTCTGGTAACTCTAATGAACTTATCCTCTGCAGCAGAGGTAACTCTCGGTCTTCCTTTCCTGTGGCGGTCCTCATGAGAGCCAGTTTCATCATAGGGCTTGATGGTTTTTGCAACTGTACTTGAAGAAACTTTCAAAGTTCTTAACATTTTCCAGAATGTCTTAAAGTAATGATGGACTGTTGTTTCTCTTTGCTTATTTAAACTGTTCTTGTCATAATATGGACTTGGTCTTTTACCAAATAGGGCTATCTTCTGAATACCTGTCATAACACAACTGATTGGCTGAAACGCATTAACCTCTCTTTGGGTAGGTGGGACGTTAGCGTGATACTGCAGGGCGCCATATTCAAAACAGAAATCCCATAATTTAAATTCCTCAAACATACAAGTATTTTACACCATTTTAAAGATACACTTGTTGTAAATCCAGCCAAAGTGTCCGATTTCAAAAAAGGTTTTACGACGAAAGCACACCAAACGATTGTAAGGTATGAGCCAAGTCACAGAAAAAGACAGCCATGTTTCCAGCTAAAGAGAGCATTAACAAAAAGCAGAAAGAGATGAAATTAATCACTAACCTTTGATAATCTTCATCAGATGACACTCATAGGACTTCATGTTACACAATACATGTATTTTATGTTCGGTAAAGTTCATATTTATATCCAAAAATATGAGTTTAGGCAAGACGCTACTGTATCACTTGGCAAAAAGCCTGAGAAAATGCATAGCGCCACATTAAAATGAATGACTATGAAAATTACTATAAAATCTAACTTTCATTAAATCACACATGAAAGATATCAAATTAAAGCTACACTGGTTGTGAATCCAGCCAACATGTCAGAATTCAAATAGGCTTTTCAGCGAAAGCATACGATGCTATTATCTGAGCATAGCACCATTGTAAACAAAAGAGAGAAAACATTTCAACCCTGCAGGAGCGACACAAAACGCAGAATAAAAATATAATTCATGCCTTACCTTTGACGAGCTTCTGTTGTTGGCACTCCAATATGTCCCATAAACATCACAAATGGTCCTTTTGTTCGATTAATTTCGTCGATATATGTCCAAAATGTCCATTTATTTGGCGCGTTTGATCCAGAAAAACACCGGTTCCAACTTGCTCAAACATAACGACAAAATATATCAAAGGTTACCTTTAAACTTTGCCAAAGAATGTCAAACTACTTATGTAATACAACTTTAGGTATTTTTTAACGTTAATAATCGATAAAATTGAAGACGGGATGATATGTGTTCAATACAGGATTAAAACGATATGTAGCATGCCTTCTGTTTGATTGAAACGCATGTCTAGGACACCAGGAGTGACTCGACTTCAAGATGGCCGTATTTCTTCATTACACAAAGGAATAACCTCCCCCTATTTCTCACGACTGTTGACATCCAGTGGAAGCCTTAGGAACTGCAAGCAAGTTGCTTAGAAATCTGGTGTCCCAATAGAACCTAATTGAAAAGACGGTGACCTCAAAAAAAAAAGAATTCTGAATGGTTTGTCCTCTGGGTTTCGCCTGCTAAATAAGTTCTGTTATACCCACAGACATGATTCAAACAGTTTTAGAAACTTCAGAGTGTTTTCTATCCAAATCTACTAATAATATGCATATCTTATCTCCTGGCGATGAGTAACTGGCAGTTGAATTTGGGTATGTTTTTCATCCAAATGTGAAAATGAGGCCCCCTACCCTAGAGAAGTTAAGAAGGAAAGAAATTCCACAAATGTACTTTTAAAAAGGCACACCTGTTAATTGAAATGCATTCCAGGTGACTACCTCATAAAGCTGGTTCAGAGAATGCCAAGAGTGTGGAAACCTGCCATCAAGACATAGGGTGGCTACTTTGAAGAATCTCAAATAAAAGCTATACTTTGATTTGTTTAACACATGATTCCATACGTGTTATTTCATAGTTTTGATTTCTTCACTATTATTCTACAATGTAACAAAGTCAAAATTAAGAAAAACCCTTGAATGAGTAGGTGTGTCCAAACTTTTGACTGGTACTGTATACCGATTAATTCGAAACTAAAATGAATGTATAAATATTTTATGAGCTTCGTAAAATACTACAGTATACAATCTCTAGTTTGAGAGTGAAACTCTGTTCCTGTCCGTGTTGTTGTTTTCATTACAGTGTGGGGAGAGTGTCAACGGAGGAGAGATGGCGGTGTTTGCCTCCAGAGCGGGTCCTGGGCTGGTCTGGCACCCAGCATGCTTTGCGTGCTCCATGTGTAGCGAACTGCTGGTGGACCTCATCTACTTCTACCAGGACGGAAAGATCCACTGTGGCCGACACCATGCTGAACTGCTCAAACCACGATGCTCAGCCTGCGACGAGGTGAGACGTTTGTGTGTGGGTGTGAGTGTGAAGAGCCATTGTGACGCACACCAAGCATTGTTCCTAAAACCACTCGGGGTCGGAATTGAACTCACACCAACACTGGCATATGTTCTCTGAAGGCAACAGCAATAACCGCTAGACCAAACCAAGCCACGCACTTCTCAAACTATTTGTTTATGCGTCTGTCTTCAGGTTATCTTTTCTGATGAGTGCACAGAGGCGGAGGGGCGTCATTGGCACATGAAGCACTTCTCCTGTTTCGAGTGTGAGACGGTTTTGGGGGGACAGCGTTATATCATGAAGGATGGGCGGCCATATTGCTGCGGCTGCTTCGGCTCGCTCTTCGCTGAGTACTGCGAGGCCTGCAGAGAACACATCGGTAAGCCCTGACCACTGCAGACAGACGACTGCTTCCTGCCATTGTAAAAGAAATGCCAAAAACTACAATAAACTGAAATAGTGAAGTGTTAGACATCAACGTTTTTTAGGCAGTGAGAGAGTCATCCAATGCAAAAGATCCAAATAAGGTAACATGTCATTATTCTCAGCCAGTATAAACATGTTATATGATATATGCCTAGGAGGAACTTGACACTGATCCAGGGAATCGCACCACAAAAGTGTTTAACAAAATACACAAACAAATTTCTCTCCACTAGGGGTGGACAATCCCCAGATGACGTATGACGGTCTCCACTGGCACGCCACCGAGGGTTGTTTCTGCTGTGCCCAGTGTAAGAGCTCTCTACTGGGCTGTCCCTTCCTGCCCAAGCAGGGCCGTATTTACTGCTCCAAGGCCTGCAGTCTGGGCGAGGACGTCCACACCTCTGACTCCTCCGACTCCGCCTTCCAGTCTGCACGCTCCCGCGAATCCCGCCGCAGCGTCCGCATGGGCAAGAGCAGCCGCTCGGCTGACCAGTGCCGCCAGTCGCTCCTCTTCTCGCCCTCCGTCAACTACAAGTTCCCTGGGTTCACCGGTGATGCCGGCAACACAGACACACTCACCAACAAGCTGGCCCACCTGGGTTTAACCAACGAGGAGCAATTTTGGAAGGGGAGGGAGGGCACTGAGGCCCCCGAGGATCGTGAGGAAGAGGAGTGGGCCGAACACGAGGACTACATGACACAGCTGCTGCTCAAGTTTGGGGAGCACGGTGTCTTCCAGCAGGGTGAGGCAGTCGACTCCAGACCCCCAACAGATCTGTGGATGACCGAGGCAGAGGTCAAGATGAAACAGTGTGAGCCTCAGGGCTCAAGGGCTGGGAGAGGAGGAGGTGGAGGAGGGTCAGGCAGCCAAAGCCTTGCCAGTAAGAAGTACCAGGCAGATATGTACTGGGCTCAGTCCCAGGATGGGTTAGGGGATTCAGCCTACGGTAGCCACCCAGGCCCTGCTAGCAGCAGAAAGCTCCAGGAGCTGGAGATGGAGCACAGGGCTGGTAGCATTGGGGATAAAGGCTTCCAGAGGGAGGAAAAACAGTGGTATGATGACTCTCTGGAGTGTATCACAGATGGGCTGAAACAGACGGATCAGAGCGTCAGGGACTCGATGGACTCACTGGCACTGTCCAACATCACCGGTAAGACATGTTACATCTCCATTGGAATAGCCTTTTAGTCCAGGACTAGGCTTAACCAGGTTTTGATCTGTGTAGCATACCACCTTTCAATGTTCTGTGACGGCAGATTGCTATTTGAAACAGCATTGTGGTGAATAGACACCTTGTACAAACATATATCCTCATTCTCCCTCCTTTTCTTCTTCTTCTTCCAGCGGCATCAGTAAACGGAGACAGTAAAGAGCGCCCTCTGGTCTATTCCTTACAAAACTTCCAGGAGCTTGAGGCAGAGAACTGTGAGAACACAAGCAACATGGGAACTCTCAATTCCTCCACGTTACACCGCAGTGCCAATTCCCTGAAGAGCCTTACATCTGAGCTGGAGCAGGTGGAGGAGAATGTACCAGAGGAAGAGGCGGCTCCTCTTCCCTCTCCCCCAAAGCCACCTCACGTCCCGGAGTTGAGGAGGACTCGCTCCCAATCCCGACCCCAACAGGTCAAGTTCTCCCCAGACGTCGTTGACAACAGTCGCTATGGTGACCTGCCAGTGCGCCAGCCCCCCATGAGCGAGCGGACGCGGCGGCGTGCCTACCACTTTGAAGAGCAGGACCCGGAGCTTCTTGGCTCAAGCTCCGGCCGCCATCACAACCACCACCATCACCACAGGAGGCGCCGCAGCCGCAAGTCCCGCTCCGACAACGCTCTCCACCTGGTGCCCAAGGAGAGGGCTAACCGCATGTACTTCAGAGAGGACCATAGAGGCCATAGGAGCCACGGCCACAAGGGTCCCCAGCAGCAGACCTTCCTGCCCAACCAGCAGAGGTATGACCAGGGCCAACCTGGTCACCCCCATCCCCACCACGCCACCTCAGATTACGGGCTCCAGCAGGGCCCAGCCATGGAGAGGTTCCTGGGGCTGTGTGGGGACAGGGGCGAGGATGACTGGTGCTCCACCTGCTCATCTTCCTCCTCAGAGTCTGAGTCTGAGGAGGAAGGCTTTTTCCTGGGGCAGCCCATCCCCCAGCCACACAGACACTACTATGATAACCTGCCCAGCCCTAGCCACATGGCAGGCCTACCCTCCCCGCCTTACGGGGGAATCCCACGGACTAAGTCCAAAAAAAAGAAGGGGCACAAGGGGAAAAACTGTATAATTTCATAACTTTTTTGTGGAGTACCCTTTTAAATTATACTCGGTCTGCATTGCAACCCCCCTTTAGATCTCTTGTTGCCACTGTTCGGAATATGGAAACGGCCTGCCTGCTTGCTACAAATGCCAAAATGATCTTGCCAACTGGTTGTACTACATGTCTTCTCGAGATGGATTACAAAAAACAGACATGTTTGTAGTGGAATGGCATTGAAAGACTAAACAGATTGCATATTCTTTTTTTTTACCTTTATTTAAGTAGGCAAATCAGTTAAGAACAAATTCTCATTTACAATGACGGCCTACCCTGGCCAAACCTTAACAACGCTGGGACAATTGTGCACCGCACTATGGGACTCCCAATCACGTCCGGTTGTGATACAGTTTGGAATCAGGCTGCACCACTCGGGAGCCCCAGTTATTAAAGGATCTATTTTGCTAACCAGGGTTTTAAAAATGAAAGTATGATAGTTTCTGCTAGCAAAGGTATTATAGAATACAGTATGATGACATCAGCTATTTCCATGTATGTGCTTCTTTTGTATTTAGGCTTACCAGTATGCATTTGCAGCCCTGACAAGTGGGGATAGCATATGTACTATAAAGAGCCTGGTTGGGTTGACTATTTTATTTATGGGTCATATTATATTGTAAACAGATCACAGTCATCTGTATAAATGTAAAAACTGGAATATAAAAGGCTAAGATTGATAATAATTGTAATAAAAAACATATTATAACATGTCAGGTTTTTTGTTTATTCCAAAAGGAGAGCAATGTCCCCCAAAAGAACGAGTATGTGTATGAAGAATGAATATAGTGTAGAGGAACAGAAACTCCGGAAAGCTTGTTAAATTACTTTTATTACCCAACAGAAAAAGTAACACAAAGAACAGTACCAGTCAAAAGTTTGGTTTGCGCTTAGTGGGACTATCATTTGTTTTTCAACAGGACAATGACCCAGGGAACTCCTTCAAGACTGTTGGAAAAGCATTCCAGGTGAAGCTGGTTGAGAGAATGCCAAGAGTGTGCAAAACTGTCAATGCAAAGGGTGGCTACTTTGAAGAATCTCAAATATAAAATATATTTTGATCTGTTTAACACTTTCTTGGTTACTACATGATTCCATAGTTATTCTACAATGTAGAAAATAGTAAAAATAAAGAAAAACCCTTGAATGAGTAGGTGTGTTCAAACTTTTGACTGGTACTGTATGACAGTAAACACCATAAAATATGCAAAACATTTGTTTTCGGACAAGTTTTCTGGAGAGCACTAAACGGTATTGAAACCACTCAAATCTCTTCATTACGGCACACTGATAAATGTTGATGACTGAACTCCAAAAAGCGTATTCTTACCATTCCTTCTGTGTATACATACACACACAGTGTACTTTTAAAAAAATCTGTGTGATTTGGTTGTTTAACAGTTGGTCAGAAGTGGAGTTCAGCAATGTGTCTAAGGAGTGAAGAAATTACTGCTGGACATGAGGTTTAAAGAACGACACCTGAAATCTATATAAACAGCATGGGAAAAAAACATTCTTTAAAATATTAACTCCCTAAAGTGACCTCAAATTCTATAAAATATTTATTCTCAAATAAGCATGTTTCCAATAATAACATATTTTAGTGAACAAATGTTAGTGTTTTTTCTTGAAAATGTACTTGAATATCTTGGCAGGGTCACGTTTCAGAGGATGCATGGCTCTCGACATTTGCCTCTCCTGAGTCCGTACGGGAGTTGCAGCGATGGCGACAAGACTAACTATCAATTGAATATCACGAAATTGGGGAGAAAAAAGGGGTAAAAAAAAAAAGATTTTTTCTTAAATCACAGTGTGGAGAGGATGCCACACTAGGTTGCCTCCTCTCACAGTCTTCTATGCCACCACACAAACTCCACCTCTGGTCCATCAGTACCTGCACGTAATAAGGGCTTTTGTGGTTCCCCCTCATGCTGACGGTTCTGGCGTCATGACCTGGTCCAGCTCTATGATAAAGTGTCGGAGGTCGTCAAGGCAAAGCTCCCTGATCTCAATCAGGTTGTCCTTCAGAGGGTTCTGGAGCAGCTTCTCCAGACTGGGCTCCTTGACCACCAGCATCTTGACAACCGTGCCAAACGTCTCGCAGTCCTGCTTGTATAGCTATAGACACACACGGCAACAACTCATTACATTAGAAATGTGTACAAACCATAAAGTGAACACCGTTCTGAAACATAGTATTAGTAAAATAACTCCATTAATATCAAGAAAGGAAATTGATTGATCACCACAGAATCGACAACACAAAGTACAAAGACACACATCAATCAATCAATAAATGATAAACACATGGAACTGTGAATAAAACAAATAAACACATGCACCAGGAGAAGCCAGCGTCATACACAAATAGAATTGAACATAAAGTTGCGCAGTGACACCTTTGCTTCAAAGTGTATTTAATAGCCGTAACACAGTAAATGAGTTCAGACTTAGTCCATGCTCCCAACACTTCACTGTGAACTTCATGAACCCACATTTCTGGCAAGTAGGTGTATTCAACGAAACAGGCGTGCGAGCGAGCCTGCGTGTGTCCAACCATCCATTGGTACAGAAGGGAGTGAAGGTGTTATATTAACAGTCTGTTAGCGTTAGCTGCTCAGTTCTTTCACACCACATGGTAACAAAAACAGGCCCTCGGGTCCAGGAGGCAGCTCTGGTTTTACTACCACACTAGAAAAGGGCTGTTAACCTCTATTAAAAGCAGGGCTGGGGTCCCAGCCAGGTGCTCGCCCATTGGGCACTAGGTCTTAAACACCTGGGGGTTGACGTGAACAGACCCACTATGTGTGTATACTATGTATACCCTTATTTGATCCTTCCTGGAGGTCAGCACTCAGTAGGTCTGGCCCTGGCTTTCACACCAAAGTGCCTTGTGAAGTGCCCTTAGAAAAGGAGCAGCCTGGGACAAGGGTTCAGCTCCAGGGTTGAACGAATACTGCCAATCTTTCTCTGAAGTGCCCTATAAAGTGCCCTTACAAAGGGAGGGCACGGGGAGCAGTCTGGGACAAGGGTTCAGCTGTAGGGTTCAGTGGATTCTAACAAATCTCCTCTGAAGTGTACTATGAAAGTGCCCTATGGAGTGCTCTTCCAAAGAGGGCACAGGGCACTCAAGGGTTCAGCTTAATCTAATCCTGCCAAGTTTCCACCGTCCTCACCATTCTTCAGAGCACAGCGAAAACGCTTGATGAAAGTTCACTGGAGCTGGCTGGTGCTAAGTTGAGCTTTACTGTTCCTTTTACCACCAATAAACGCGTTGTACCGTGTGTGTAATGTGCTTTGAATTCAAGCCGTGGCGATTTAGTCTCTCTAAAATAATCACAATAACTGTATGCTAGCTTCATTAAACATTATGGAGATAGTGACTACAAAATTCTTTGAGTCTGAAACTATTTTTAGTCAGTGGCAAGCTTTTTCTCCAGTGGTAAAAGCTGTTTCATTACAGGAATAACAGACTTCAATTACTTTGTCGTCAGACAGTGCCATTCTCCGCATCAATTTCACAAAACAGCAAGAGATTCCTGTGACCTATTTCTTTACAGTAGTGATCTAATCAAGAAGTCCCAGGAAGCTTCCTTAAGAGGTAAAAGTGTGTCATGTTAAGACCCTGTAGCCATTTTGAGAATCTGGGCTTTAGTAGTATTTTTTTCTACTTTAGAACTACTTTAGAACAGCTTAAGCAGATTTGTTATCTTCTGCCTGCGCAGACTAAATATATTAGTACGTTTGCGGCATAAAAGAGGAGTTGTTGAGTGGTCTAAGGACAGATGGACTTGACCATACAAAAAATAAAAACAGGCCTTGTTTGTTGCAGGACGCTTTCAGCTAGGAGCAAAAAAGTGTGTGTGTGTGTGGGGGAGGCGAGACTGACAATGCGGTACAGATAAAGAGGAGGATGTGATGTTTAAGATGCTGTAACTCACAGGTTCAGCACAGGACAGAGCCTGTCATACTGCATCCTGGATGAAACATGAACTGCCCCATGGTCACTAGCAAACAACCACATGGTTCTCAGAAGGCCAAACTCTGACACAGAGGCTTCAGCTGGGTGGGCCAAGCAGCGCCATACAGTACTTTCAAAGGTCAGGGGAATAATAGAACCCTGAAACAATAAGTATATCCCAATAAACCAAGCTAGATGCATGGGGGAAAAACCCTCTGTTGTATAACATTGTTCTACACAATAGAACGCATAATAACAACAAGCACATTCCAAGTAGAGTAACTACAAAAGCACAGAAGTAAATCATGCTGCTCGTTAACTGACCATTTGGCCTACATTGTGGTTTAAGCGCATCTTGAGCCGTATGCTACTGAAGATTCCTGTTCATGAACCGTCACCAAGCACAACTACCACCTGAGGGAGTCTTTAGGGTAGGCTGGGGGAGCGCAAAGTGGGGCAAACTCGATGAAGACGGTTAGCTGAAATGATATACTCTCCACCATACTCTCCAGAGAGACTAAATGAGGGTGTCTCTCTTCTCTGCTCTACCTGCCAATTAACTAAATGAAAAGAGAATCAATGACTCCAAATGTCTCCAGTAGACTTCTCTCTCCCGCTCTCATCATTCCCCCTCTCTTGTCTGAGTCTCTCCTCCACCCTGAAAATACCCCCAGCTCAGCTCAACTAGCTGCAGCATGTTGAGGTAGTTAACACAGACGCTGCTATCTGCTCATTCCCGCATCTCTAACCCACATTCTCCTCCCTGTAGACTGCTCTTCAAACTGGAGTAGAACTGCTATGACCTGCAGAGGTGTCTGCTGATCTAGACAAGATTCTAGAACAAATAACCCGGGTTCAATTCTAGAAAGAAAATTCGACACGATTGTTGAGTAAAACCTGCACACAAAGTACCAACAACAAAACACTGACAAAATGTGGCATATGTTGGCCTGAGAGACCGATGCTTTAATGTCTGTAGCCCATCATGTCAACCGTAGCCACTGGGCCACATAATGACAGTGTTGGACAGGCACCAACCACAGAGAAGTGAGAGACCAGGAACACACTGTGTGACCAAATAAGCCCAGGGTCAAGTTCCTCTTTAAACAACTTTCTCCTACAAGTCAAAGAGGGATAAATCGTTTCTACTTCATTTGGAACAGTTTTACCAAAACATGGAATATGCACAGTGTACAAAACATTAGGAACAGCTTCCTAATATTGAAAGCTTTCTTTGTTTAACTCAGAGGGAATAAGCATAACTGTGAAGAGAGAGAATTGGTTCCATGTTTAAAGATGCATAAAGAAACCAGTGACATTAACAAGACAAACGCATGCAGCGCCGTGTCACATCTCATAGTACTCACTACTCACCATTAGGGCGGTGATTGTCAAGCAAATAACTGCCGACAGACATGACAGCTCTGCTTCTAGCTCCTAAGCAACTTTTTTAGTATTTTGTATGTTATTTCTTACATTATTAGCTCAGAAAGTTTTTGTGTTATTACATACAGCCGCAAAGAACTTTTGGATATCAGAGCAGCGACCAGGATCTCAGCGATTATTGCCTCATTGCCTGCGTGCGTAATGGGTCCGCGGTCAAACGACCACCCCTCATCACTGTCAAACGCTCCATAAAACACTTCAGCGAGCAGGCCTTTCTAATCGACCTGGCCCGTATATCCTGGAAGGATATTGACCTCATCCCGTCAGTAAAGGATGCCTGGTTGCTCTTTAAAAGTGCTTTCCTCACCATCTTAAATAAGCATGCCCCATTCAAAAAATGTAGAACTAAGAACAGATATAGCCCTTGGTTCACCCCAGACTACCCTGCCCTTGACCAGCACAAAAACATCCTGTGGCGTTCTGCATTAGCATCAAATAGCCCCCGCGATATGCAACTTTTCAGGGAAGCTGACCAATATACTAAGTCAGTTAGGAAAGCTACGGCTAGCTTTTTCAAACAGAAATTTGCATCCTGAAGCACTAATTCCAAAAGGTTTTGGGACACTGTAAGGTCCATGGAGAATAGAAGCACCTCCTCCCAGCTGCCCACTGCACTGAGGATAGGTAACACTGTCACCACCGATAAATCTACGATAATCGATAATTTCAATAAGCATTTTTCTACGGCTGGCCATGCTTTCCACCTGGCTACCCCTACCAACAGCTCAGCACCCCCTGCAGCATCTTGCACAAGCCACCCCCCGCTTCTCCTTCACCCAAATCCAGACAGCTGATGTTCTGAAAGAGCTGCAAAATCTGGATCCCTACAAATCAGCTGGACTAGACAATCTGGACCTTTTCTTTAAAAAATTATCCGCCGAAATTGTTGCAACCCCTATTACTAGCCTGTTCAACCTCTCTTTCGTATCGTCTGAGATCCCCAATGATTGGAAAGCTGCCGCGGTCATCCCCCTCTTCAAAGGGGGAGACACTCTAGACCCAAACTGTTATAGACCTAAATCCATCCTGCCCTGCCATTCTAAAATCTTCGAAAGCCAAGTTAACAAACAGATCACAGACCATTTTTAATCCCACCGTACCTTCTCCACTATGCAATCTGGTTTCCGAGCTGGTCATGGTGCACCTCAGCCACGCTCAAGGTCCTAAACGATATCATAACCGCCATCAATAAAAGACAGTACTGTGCAGCCGTCTTCATCAACCTGGCCAAAGCTTTCGACTCTGTCAATCACCGCATTCTTATCGGCAGACTCAATAGCCTTGGCTTCTAAAATGACTGCCTCGCCTGGTTCACCAACTACTTCTCAGACAGTGTGCCAAATTGGAGGGCCTGTTGTCCAGACCTCTGGCAGTCTCTATGGGGGTGCCACAGGGTTCAATTCTCAGGCTGACTCTTTTCTCTGTATATATCAATGATGTCGCTCTTGCTGCTAGTGACTCTGATCCACCTCAACGCAGACGACACCATTCTGTATACATCTGGCCCTTCTTTGGACACTGTGTTTACAAACCTCCAAACAAGCTTCAATGCCATACAACACTCCTTCCGTGGCCTCCAACTGCTTTTAAACGCTAGTAAAACTAAATGTATGCTCTTCAACAGATTGCTGCCCACACCCGCACGACTAGCATCACTACTCTGGACGGATCTGACTTAGAATATGTGGATAACAACAAATACCTAGGTGTCTGGTTAGACTGTAAACGCTCCTTCCAGACTCACATTAAGCATCTCCAATCCAAAATTAAATCTAGAATCGTCTTCTTATTTCGCAACAAAGCCTCCTTCACTCATGCTGCCAAACATACCCTCAAAACTGACTATCCTACCGATCCTTGACTTCGGCGATGCCATTTACAAAATAGCCTCCAACACTCTACTCAGCAAACTGGATGTAGTCTATCACAGTGCCATCCGTTTTGTCACCAAAGCCCCATATACTCCCCACCACTTGCGACCTGTATGCTCTCATTGGCTGGCCCTCACTACATATTCGTTGCCAAACCCACTGGCTCCAGGTCATCTATAAGTCTTTGCTAGGTAAAGCTCCGCCTCAGCTCACTGGTCACCATAGCAACACCCACCTGTAGCACGCACTCCAGCAGGTTTTCACTGGTCATCCCCAAAGCCAACACCTACTTTGGCCGCCTTTCCTTCCAGTTCTCTGCTGCCAATGACTGGAACGAATTGCAAAAGTCACTGAAGCAGGAATCTTTTATCTCCCTCTCTAACTTTAAGCATCAGCTGTCAGAGAAGCTTACCGATCACTGTACCTGTACACAGCCTTTCTGTAAATAGCACCCCCGACTACCTCATCCCCATATTGTTATTTATCTTCTTGCTCTTTTGCACCCCAGTATCTCTACTTGCACATCATCATCTGCAAATCTATCACTTCAGTGTTAATGCTAAATTATTTCACCTCTATGGCCTATTTATTGCATTACCTCCCTACTCTTCTACATTTGCACACACGGTGTATAGATTTTTAATTTGTGTTATTGACTGTACGTTTGTTAATGTGTAACTCTGTGTTGTTGTTTTTGTCGCACTGCTTTGCTTTATCTTGGCCAGGTCGCAGTTGTAAATGAGAACATGTTCTCAACTGGACTACCTGGTTAAATAAAGGTGAATTAAAAAAAATGGCGTGATTGTGATAACGTACAGAAACTCAAGTCATTTTGTTCACCCGACCTAGAATACCTCACAATTAAATGCTGACCGTATTACCTCCAAAGAGAATTCGCTTTGGTTAGTCACAGCCATCTATATTCCCCCTCAAACCAATACCACGACGGCCCTCAAGGAACTACACTGGACTTTGTGCAAACTGGAAACCACATATCCTGAGATAGCATTTATTGTAGTTGAGGATTTTAACAAAGCAAATTTGAGGAAAATCCTCGCGAAGTTCTATCAACAAATTGACAGTAGAACTTGCGCTACTAAAACACCACTGCTACTCCAACTTCCAGGATGTTGACAAGGCCCTCCCTTCGGCAAATCAGATTATGACTTAATTTTGCTCATCCTTTCTATAGGTAGAATCTCAAACAGGAAGTACCAGTGCTAAGGTCTATTCAATACTGGTCTGACCAATCGGAATCCATGCTTCAAGATTGTTTTGATCACGGGGACTGGGATATGTTGCTATTGGACCAGGTCTCTTTTGGAAAAGAGATGTTATCTCAATGAGAAAAACCTGTATAAATAAAGGTAAAAATAAATAAATAAAAATGTTCCGGGTAGCCTCCGAGAATAACACCGACGTATACACTGATACGGTGACTGAGTTCATCAGGAAGTGTATAGCGGATGTTGTTCCCACTGTGACTTAAAACCTACCCAAACCAGAAACTGTGGATAGATGGCAGTATTTGCGCTAAACTGAAAGTGCGAATACAAACAGTGTAGTTATTCCCTACGTAAGGCAAACAGGCAAAACGTCAGTAGAGAGACAAAGTGGAGTCGCAATTCAACGGCTCAGATACGAGACGTATGTGGCAGGGTCTACAGATAATTATGGATTACAAAAGGGAAAACAAGCCATGTCGGGGACACCAACGTCTTGCTCCCGGACAAGCTAAACACAGTCTTTGCCCACTTTAAGGAAAACACAGTGCCACCGACACGGCCCGCTCCCAAGGACTGTGGGCTCTCGTTCTCCGTGGCCAACGTGTGTAAGACATTTAAACGTGTTAACTCTCGCAAGGCTTCCGGCCCAGACGGCATCCCTAGCCGCGTCCTCAGAGCGTGCGCAGACTAGCTGGCTGGAGTGTTTACAGACATATTCAATCTCTCCCTATCCCAGTCTGCTGTCCCCTGCTTCAAGATGTCCACCATTGCTTTCTTGGTGACAGGAACAAAGGTAACTGAATTAAATTACTATCGCCCCGTAGCACTCACTTCTGTCATCACAAAGTGCTTTGAGAGGCTAGTTAAAGATCATATCACCTCTACCTTACCTGACAACCTAGACCCACTTTAATTTGAATACCGCCTCAATAGATCCACAGATGATGCAATCGCCATCGCACTGCACACTGCCCTATCCCATCTGGACAAGAGGAATACCTACGTAAGAATGCTGTTCATTGACTATAGCTCATCCTTCAACACTATAGTACCCTCCAAGCTCAACATTAAGCTCGGGCACTGGGTCTGAACCCCGCCCTGTGCAACTGGGCCGCCCCCAGGTGGTGAAGGTAAGAAACAACACCTCCACTTCGCTGATCCTCAACACAGGGGCCCCACAAGGGAGCGTGCTCAGCCCCCTCCTGTACTCCCTGTTCACCCATGACTGCATAGCCACGCAAGCCTAAAACTCAAATCATCAAGTTTGCAGATGACACAACAGTTGTAGGCTTGATTACCAACAATGATGAGACAGCCTACAGGGAGGTGGTGAGGGCAACTGGCAGAGTGGTGCCAGGAAAATAAACCTTAACCTCAACGTCAACAAAACGAAAGAGCTGATCGTGAACTTCAGGATACAGCAGAGAGAGAGCACACCCTTATCCACATCAACGGGACTGCGATGGAGAAGGTGAAAAGCTTCAAGTTCCTTGGCGTACACATCACCGACGATCTGAAATGGTCCACCCATACAGACAGTGTGGTGAAGAAGGCGCAACAGCATCTATAGCATTTTGCTACACCCGCAATAACATCTGCTAAATATGTGTATGTGACCAATAAAATTTGATTGACCGTTAATTAACAAACACGTTTAGCATCTCCTGGCTTCCACGCATAGCCTACAAGTCACTGATGCAGACCTTTGGAACATCTACATTAACATTTTACAATAACATTTTCAAAAGTCTAATAAATCCATTATTTATTTTAGACAGATCTAAAGAAACATGACATGAAGAAAAAGTAGTCTATTTCAGAAGAACAGAATAACATAACTTGAGTTGTCCTTATGTTAGGCCCTGATCTGGCCATGCCATATGGCTGATGGCTACACTACTTAATTTAGCAGACAATATTTGCTTAGAATTCAATGGCACTCGTTTATAGTATGAAGAATACAATTGAACATTGCTGAATGAATTAGAAAGGATATTTTCGCCAAACGATTTCCGAGTGACTGCGCACATGCTGCTATTCTGTGTTGCGTGTTTAACAAAGAAACAGGTCCTACTATATGCTTAATTTAGAGTTATGTAATACACTTTAGTTGTTACACAAACACTAGGCTATATGTTTTGATTTTTAATACATTCTAAGGCTGCATGATGCGACTCATGAGGATTTGAAAAGAAGTGACATGAAAGTCATGAACTCTGCTTTGTTTCTTGTGCAGGCTGCACACACTTCATCAGTCTCTCATTCACAATTTGACTAGCACTTGATAATAGTCTCTTCAGGACTTGAAATTCTACGGCGGCATCCCCCCTTTGCGGCAGTAATGTACCCTAAAATAATAAAAAAATATATATAAAATCGGCCAGTAGTCATTGGGCTGAAAATAATAATAATAATTTCCTTCTCCCGGCAGCTAATTGCCGTGCTCCGAAGCACCTCTCACTCACATGGCTCTCTCATACAGTGGGGAGAACAAGTATTTGACACACTGACGATTTTGCAGGTTTTCCTACTTACACAGCATGTAGAGGTCTGTAATTTTTATCATAGGTACACTTCAAATGTGAGAGACGGAATCTAAAACAAAAATCCAGAAAATCACATTGTATGATTTTTAAGTAATTCATTTGCATTTTATTGCATGAAATAAGTATTTGATACATCAGAAAAGCAGAACTTAATATTTGGTACAGAAACCTTTGTTTGCAATTACAGAGATCATACGTTTCCTGTAGTTCTTGACCAGGTTTGCACACACTGCAGCAGGGATTTTGGCCCACTCCTCCATACAGACCTTCTCCAGATCCTTCAGGTTTCGGGGCTGTCGCTGGGCAATATGGACTTTCAGCTCCCTCCAAAGATTTTTTATTGGGTTCAGGTCTGGAGACTGGCTAGGCCACTCCAGGACCTTGAGATGCTTCTTACGGAGCCACTCCTTAGTTGCCCTGGCTGTGTGTTTCGGGTCGTTGTCATGCTGGAAGACCCAGCCACGACCCATCTTCAATGCTCTTACTGAGGGAAGGAGGTTGTTGGCCAAGATCTCGCCATACATGGCCCCATCCATCCTCCCCTCAATACGGTGCAGTCGTCCTGTCCCCTTTGCAGAAAAGCATCCCCAAAGAATGATGTTTCCACCTCCATGCTTCACGGTTGGGATGGTGTTCTTGGGGTTGTACTCATCCTTCTTCTTCCTCCAAACACGGCGAGTGGCGTTTAGACCAAAAAGCTCTATTTTTGTCTCATCAGACCACATGACCTTCTCCCATTCCTCCTCTGGATCATCCAGATGGTCATTGGCAAACTTCAGACGGGCCTGGACATGCGCTGGCTTGAGCAGGTGGACCTTGCGTGTGCTGCAGGATTTTAATCCATGACGGCGTAGTGTGTTACTAATGGTTTTCTTTGAGACTGTGGTCCCAGCTCTCTTCAGGTCATTGACCAGGTCCTGCCGTGTAGTTCTGGGCTGATCCCTCACCTTCCTCATGATCATTGATGCCCCACGAGGTGAGATCTTGCATGGAGCCCCAGACCGAGGGTGATTGACCGTCATCTTGAACTTCTTCCATTTTCTTATAATTGCGCCAACAGTTGTTGCCTTCTCACCAAGCTGCTTGCCTATTGTCCTGTAGCCCATCCCAGCCTTGTGCAGGTCTACAATTTTATCCCTGATGTCCTTACACTGCTCTCTGGTCTTGGCCATTGTGGAGAGGTTGGAGTCTGTTTGATTGAGTGTGTGGACAGGTGTCTTTTATACAGGTAACGAGTTCAAACAGGTGCAGTTAATACAGGTAATGAGTGGAGAACAGGAGGGCTTCTTAAAGATAAACTAACAGGTCTGTGAGAGACGGAATTCTTACTGGTTGGTAGGTGATCAAATACTTATGTCATGCAATAAAATGCAAATTAATTACTTAAAAATCATACAATGTGATTTTCTGGATTTTTGTTTTAGATTCCGTCTCTCACAGTTGAAGTGTACCTATGATAAAAAATTACAGACCTCTACATGCTTTGTAAGTAGGAAAACCTGCAAAATCGTCAGTGTATCAAATACTTGTTCTCCCCACTGTATATCTCAATTCTTATTAGCCGCTAATGCAGTCACTTGATTGGGTCCTTCTCACAGGCATCTCAGCACCGAAGTAGGCTACACGTGAAGACTGACATGTCGGGGACGAAACTGCACGCATCCTTCTTATTAAATTCCGAGGTGCATATTTAAGATGTTAGAAGACCTATCCACATTTACTTTTCGTCAGCCAACATGAGTAGGCCTAACGAACAGCAAAAGCACTAGCCTATGTCAATCTACTATCCCCCATAGTACAAAAGTTGACCTTTTCTATTCTGTGAGAGAAATAAATACTCCAAACATACTCTGGGACAGTTGTGGAATGCGATAGATACCAAATTAATACAGCCACTCGCATATTATATTTTTTTTTAAAGCAATGAGGCTGACGCAACAGATCAGAACATTTATCTTAAAGGTTTGATAAACTATTAGGCTATTTCTTAACATTATAAGCGCAGCAATGCGCACACAGCTGTAGGCTATACGTGTGAATGTTCCAAAATGCAATCAAATAGCGGTAAAACACCGTTCTCAAAAGTGACCGCAAATGTGATTATGCATGTAATACTTTATAATTAACAGGTGCATTTTTATGGCGAAAATTATCATCTCTAAACTTGGCTCACACACCACCTATGTACGCCAGTTAGGCTCTACACCGGTTGTAAAGCGTACTAATGTGCTCCATTTTAAGAAGTTATTTGGCCACTTTAGTGGCATAATGGGCTTGGTTACATGAGATGGGCAACTGATTTGAAAAAGTAGCACAAAAAAATGCATGCACTGTTTCTTGCCTTACTGCACACGCTGGGCATCATTCACAAGTGATACGCTAATGTCACCCATCAGACTATTCTTAATTTAATCTTGAACTAAATAATATATCAAATTTGTTTTGATTTAGAATGGACCACTATCAAGCACCTGTCTCGGAACAGGGGCAGGGGGAAAAAATACATGTCATCTATGCACTTAAATAGCGAATGGAGGACGCGTCCCATAGTGCATTTTCATGCCAGCCAGGTAGGCCATTGTCCTGTTGTAAAACAAAGCAAAGTCCATAATATTAGGAAAGTTGAGAAATAAATATAGTAGGCCTAGCCTATAGACAGCTGATGGGATCCTCTTTTTAATAAAGGCCATCAAAACAATGTTGTGCAACATGAATTCATGGGCTCTCATGAAGTGTTTGATTCGATTTTTCATCACATTTGCATCGATGTCAGAGTGATTGGAGTGACAATAGAGTGCTGAGTAGCAGGCAGTTACCAAGTTTGGTAGGCTACTAATGACAGTCAGCAGCATCAGAGCTTGGAGAACCCTAGTTACCGTGACAAAATGGTCACGAGGAATTGCTCGTGAGCTCCTCAAAGTCTGTTGGCTACTGGAGTGAAACCTGCTTTTGCATGCCCAGTCATTGCGCAACAAATAGCAATTCTGAACGCTATCGCGTGTTAACTTTGGTGGCCACGATTTTAAAAGGAGCTATTTTTATTTCTCAATCTCAACTCGTAATTAAAGCGCGCCTCCCATTCGGGCGTGTAGGCTATAGCCTGCCTAGCGTTGACTACCAGCGCGTCACCCACCACTTTGCAATGTGTGCTTGAGGCAGTGGAATTGTTTGAAACCTGAACGATTTACTTTACTTCAAATAATGAGGCATGTCTTACTTTGCTTCAAAGTAGCCTTGCGAAAAATCCATCTGTAGAAACATGGAGGCAATTATTTTATAAAGACTTCCTCATGCCATTAACCAGCATTTCTCTCCTGTTCTATTGATTTTCATATCAACTTCATTTTGTTGTCCAGAAGCCAAAGCTACAATCCTAGTCATATTAGCAACCTATCATTGCAACAACCATTAGATTTCCCCTCTTTCTACATTTCTAACAGAGATTTTTATCTCTGTCACAACTGTTCGCATTAGGTTAAGAGCGGTGCTTTCCGCAAATTGCATTTTGGCAAATGTTTGAAAATGTTTTATTAGCTGCTTCATCACAGAGGTTGCATGTTCAACAATGGACTATAGCCTTTTGAACTGTTAGACGATAAGGCTTGCCATTGTTGCATGTTCCCAGTAAGCTCTGAATGAAGAATGTTCGGTCCGTGTATGCATGCATGGTATCAGAGAGGAAGAGGCAAAGCGAGAGGTTTTTCTTTCGCCAAAATCTGACCAGAATAAGCCCAATAGGTTTCTATGGGCTTGTTTTGGGCCTAAGCTTGTTACCTGCCTTCCCGCCTAGGGCCGACTTCCATTGTTAGCGCGGAAACATAAGCATCGCGTCATTATATACAGATCTCAAATAGTACTTTTCTGTTGGTCACGTCATTTTACTGTTTTGGAAAAATTTAACCGTTTGTTGACCGGCAACAAAATTTAGTCGGCAGCAAAATGTACACATTTCCAGCCCTAGTCCTGATGTCGGATATCGTGTAGGGCTTGGAATTGATGTGGCCGGTGTGGGGCGGGTGTGACTCCAAAGAACTGACCCGTGCAAGAATGCTATCTCTAGTCCGACTCCTAGGCCTGAACCTTCCCTCCATTTGGATTAGTGGCTCTCTGAAGCACCATTGCCTGCAGATGGCGGCTTGGGAAACATGTCATTTTGATTTGGGAGAGAGAGCGCACAGGGAGGGAGGATGAGTTGGCAGGAAGGACTTAAGCATCTCAGGTTGTGATGCTCTACACAGGGCCTGCTATTTGAGTCTGCCTGCCCTGCCCTGCCCTGCCCTTCCACACACACACACACACACACACACACACACACACACACACACACACACACACACACACACACACACACACACACACACACACACACACACACACACACACACACACACACACACACACACACACACACACACACACAGCTACACTACCACTTATCTGTTCCCGTTAAACCAGGGCAGGAATTGCCCTGCAGGGCAGGGCCACCCACGGTGTGGGTACTTCTTTTGGCATTACAAACATGCTTACGCACACATAGCACACATGCTTACCCTGCCATTTCCTAACCAGTTCACAGCAGCAGTTGTGTGGAGAGGCACTGGCTTGTAACATCTATATTGACCTTAGCCAAATGCAGTCTAATCCCCATCCCTGTACAGTGGAGGGCCAAGCCAAACTCACCAGACCAAACGGAGACCAAGATGCATGGGGATGGAGCTGGGTTTGCATGGGGATGTGGCCGGGGTACAGGGCTACGGCTGGGGATGGGGATGGGAATAGAGATGTGGCTAACACCAGGGATGTGGTTGGGGCAGAAAGTCTGGAGCTGGGCATGGGGATAGTGTTTGGGATAGAGCTGGCGCTGGGTGGCTGGTGCTTTGACTGAGGATGGGGCTGGGCGCTGGCACGAGGTTCATACCTCCGTTGAGGCTGATTTAGTGTGATGGCTCCTGTCCATAGCTGTTTATTCAACTCCACATGGAGGGAGGAGACTGTCCTTTAGATGTTTATGTCTGGTTCATGTTCTAAAAATACCTCACTGTAGAGCTACCGTACCTATGTAATATGCGGCCGATTACGGGCTAGGAAAGCAAATGAGAAAGCCAAGACATTCATTAATGCTATGTTCCAATAACTTCCTCTTGAAAGGCTCCTGTGTTACATTATAGGAATTACTCTTGAAAACGCCAATCAAATTCATCAGGAAACAAGCTAGCAGCAACCCTTGAACTTGTTAGCCTGTATCCCATCTTCTCCAATTTGGTTGATGGTACTACACTGTAAAGCATTAGCCTACATGTTTCTAACCAAAATGTAAATAGTCGTACATGGATGTACGACTATTTACATTTTGGTTAGAAACCTAGATTAAGTATCAGAGAAACTATTTAACGTAATGGGAGTATCGACGTTGCTGCCAGTGATTTTCTGAGGAGTCCCTCCATTCATCATTTCAATCACTGTACGCTAAACTTATCCATTTCTTCCCTATTAGTCCATCAGATGAAGTCTGCTTCCCAAATGGCACCTTATTGCCTTTACAGTGCCCTACTTTTGACCAGATTAGTACACTATAAAGGGAATAGTGTGCCATTTGGAACCTAGACTAAGCGGTCCAGTCCGGTCTGCATCCAGTCCAGGCTGAGTGATTAAATGGCTGTTTTAATGATATCCTCTGTGTACCAGGCCCTGCAGTCATTACATCCACTCATTACTCCACTTCCCTTATTAACTCAGGACCCCTGCCTCTCTGCCTACATCGGGGCTCATTTGAGCCGAGCTCCAGTATAGAATCACAGCTTTGTATGTATAATCTCCTAAAGACGAAACCCCCAACTCTGTATCCGTTACGCTTACACGCATGCAGACACACAAGCAAGCAAACACACACACAACACTGTACCCCTCTAATTCAGACCTCCGTGTCCGCTCCAAACGCCCCCTCATCCCTTCTTCCCTTTTCTCTGCCATGGCTTCTTAACCCGTCCTGTGTGGCCCTACCTCTCTCTAGTATCAGGTCTGGATATCAGTCCCTGGCTCCCTCCGCTGGGAGATAGGGAGGGAACCCAGGAAAAAAAAACACACACACACACACACACACACAGAGCAGGTTCAGGTCAAGCCACCCTTCCTGTTTGGTTAAGTAACCAGGGACCGGTTCTGTCTGAGAGTTCACAGTACAGTTTGAGGAAACACTACTCCCTAAATACTCTCTATTGTTACAAATACAGCGTGACACTTCCTCACACATGCATTGAAACGCCAACTCCAAGTGTGTGTGCGTCCTTAAGAAACAGTATTTTTGTAAGCTCCAGTGATGTCGAGGGAAGTTATTTCATTTTGAGGCCCTTTTTTTCACCCATTCCCACTTCTTCCTCAAAGCTTCAAAGCATGTAGAAGAAGTGTGTGTGTGTGTGTGTGTGTGTGTGTGTGTGTGTGTGTGTGTGTATGTATATATATATATATATATATATATATATATATATATATATATATATATATATATATATATATATATATATATATATATATATATATATAAAGTAAATTTGTGAAAATGTAATCATTGTCAACACACTGTAGAAAAGTTTAGGAAAGGTTTTGTTTTGAAAGATGGCAAACATAATCAACTCTAAGTGAATGGTGAGTAGGGCTGTTACGGTGACTGATAAGGATGACCGGTCAAATGTATTTTCAGCAGCTAACCGATTAACAGTTAGCATCCCTAAAATCAGGACATGTTTTTCTACGCAACCTGACCCACCTGCATAGAATTGTTCCCGAGAGCCGATCAGTGACCCGCCAAATAACACATTTCATTAATTGTTTTTATGATTCCAGAGTAGTAGGCTATTATTCCCCTTCCTGCATGAATTAATTTGTCTGCATGTCTACATTTGGATAAAAGGCTACTCAAACCTTTACCGGCGTACCGTTTTTGGACATATGGCCTGCATATGGTCTAAATGCACGAAAGCCTGAATTAACCTAACAATTAACTGATATTAAACTGAATTTACCTATCGTAAACAAATACCTGCTTGCACTTTTTGCTGGCTGTATATCCATCTACTGGCTTGTTGTCATTGTCCAAAATGACACAAAAATCCTTCCAAACCAGGTGATTTTTTGCGGGTCAACCGCTGGGAACCGTTGGTATCCAACCTGATGCAGGACTCTACCACACAGCCAGCAGAGAATGACTAGCTAGCAGTTGAGTGTTGTTGGATAGTGGGACCTCTATTACCTTCTCAATTTCGAGGGCTTTAGCTGCGATGGCTTGAGAGCGCCGTGTCTTGAAGTTGGCCTTCTGTGTCTGCTCGGTCTCATCCTTGGCCGGCACGGTGTCCTCAGGCTCTGCTAGCAGGGCTGGGGTGGGGTCAAGTTCCTCCTGGCAGGGTAAAGGTTAAAGCTAATGGGTTAGAGTGCCAGGCAGGACACAGCAGTTCAAATGGCTTAAATGATTCAGGTTTCAAATTCAAAGCGTGTGAGGGCAACACTGATTAGAGTCAACGAGGTTGTTGCTGTCATTTTTTCCCAGCACATCAAACGCTTTAATATGCATGCAGCATCTCAACAGTGATCTAGAATGTTTCTCCTTCAACATCTTTGATCAAAGACCGTCGACAGCTGAAGACGAAGGCCCACGCCCACCGACGTCAGCGCATCATATTGCATCATTTAGTGTTAAAAGGGAAATGAGACACAATACATAACATCTCTGAGTGTCAATTTGAACAAGAGGAGGCCTTTTGTGACCGCGTTAGCATCGAAAACAAACGACTTTTGAAACGCGCATTACTTTTAGTTTACAGAATCCAGAAAGCTTTCATCCATGGCAAGGAAATGGGTCATGCATGGTGAACGCAGTCTTCATCTATCGTGACCTCATCAGACCACATGAAAGAGACAGGCCACTTAAGGTACATCAACTGTTCCTCTGCGATGTGGTTTCTAGAATGAATGACATGAACAGGGATTTGCAACAGATTCCATACACCATGACAGGGCAATGAATTGTGTTGATAAATTATGTATCCATAGGAAGGTATGTGAAATGTGATGGTCAGACAATGTTGAAACGATGACACAAAAGAAAAATAGCCTGTATGGTAACAAATCGGACTTCAACTATGTATCGAGTCTCATGGACTTCCATAATCCAACCAAGTGATGTAAAACAGTTGTGCAGGTCTTAAGAGATTCTTCTACCTTTTAGGACTAGTATAACGCTAGTAAAGGGTATGCTACTACTATGACAGGTAGCCTATCGTTTTGATATAGGCCTAATGAATGAATGATCCTATCAACTGAGAGGCTGAGCTGAAATCAGGAGCAGCGAGCTACGTCTTACATAGTTACGCAGTCGTACCTTGATTGAGACAGCGCTGTGTGGAGAACCGTCTATGGAGGCACTCTTTGTGTGGCCTAGCAACCTGGGCTGATCTGTGGAGTGAAGGAGAAGAGGAATGAAGGAGACGGGGGACAGAAGGAGAAAGAGAAAAAGGAGACGAAAGATATAGAAACAGTCAAACAGAAACACTCGCAACTCATGCATACACAGTAAACTAAGAAGCATTGTAAAACAAAAAGGAAACGTTTAAGAAAAAGGAGGGCACTCAAAATAAAAATCAGGGCCACCAGGCGCAGTACAATTCCATTTAAATCCTCTCAGTATTAAAAACACACTGGGGAACTACCACCACTTATTCTATATTGTCCTCCACCGTGCAATCACTCATTGCACTCTTACAGTAAACAATGGATAGGACACGATGCTATGGGACTGACGACAAGCAAAGCCCAGACAAATCGCTGTTAATTTTACGTTCTTGTTGGAATAGCTTGCACAATAGCGGTCGACAAATTCAGCTGTGACTAAATTGAAATATTGTGCTCCGCCGGCTCCAATATGTCTATAAAAAAACAAATATGGCTGGGTGGAAATGTTTGTTTTCATTCCCATGGCGATGAGACTGAGCCAAGGTGAAATTAAAAACACACTTCTTCCAGGAAGTTATGAAAAAAATTCCAAGTAACCCATGAAAAAGTAGTTTGTTAGTTCAAAATGCAGCAACATTTGAAATTTATTGAGTGCTGGATTTCCTATGATACTATTAACAGATGATTCTTTGAATGAGAGATGTTTACTTGGGCAAAAATGTTTGTAGGCTGAATTTATAATAAAATGGATATTTGCCGTGTTAAAAGAACAGAGTAGCACAGACATAGAACTCTCTGTCTATGACAGACCAGGCCTTTGCATGTTGAGGAAAACCTGGTAACTTGGAATGACACTCACTCGCCAGACACACTGAATCTGTGGAGAAGAAACTAGGCTGCTGTTTAACTTAAATGATTAGGGACAGATGCTCATGAATTGCAAATCCAGAAGAGGAGCATCCAGAAGATTGTGTGTGTTCCATCAAAGAGAAACGTAATGACATTAGTTAAACAGCAGCAAAGGAATCTAAGCAGATTAAACATCAAACCTCGCTAACAGGTAATGAATGAATGAAAGTCAGAAACAGAACCCTGCGGATAAGACTAATCCCTACCAACAGTCAATGTATTAGAGCAGGGGATTTCTGCCAGCTTAAATTGGCTAATTGTTTTTGTGTGTTATCAATCCAAACAAAGAAAAGTTAGGATATATGGTACAGTCTAATCATTAGGGCTGGGAATTGCCAGGGACGTCACAGTAGGATATCATGATACTCACGATTCTATATGTATTGCGATATCGAGACCGCAGTTTTATTGCGATTTGATGTTCCAAATACATTGCTTACTATATAGTATGTCTGCTGCAGAGAGACAAGGGACCGTGAGAGAAAATTTGTTTTAAAAATCAGTAATGGAAGTTAAAAAAGTGCTAAAAACATGTTGGCTCACTATTTCATAAGAAGATGGAGAACAAGCTATATGATGTTAAATACTAGAGGTGTTGCACGGGTACAGCATACACACACATTTCTTATTTTACAAATCGATACTTGGAGTCAAAGTATCAATATAATATTTGACCAAAATAATATTGTAAACATATTCAGTTTATGCCCATCCACTACTAATCATGAAAGCTAGGCTATCCTTCACCAAAATATTGTGGACACATGCTCTTCAAAACATCTCATTCCAAAATCAAGGGCATTAATATGGAGTTGGTCCCCACTTTGCTGCTATAACACCCTCCACTCTTCTTGAAAGGCTTTCCCTTTCCACTAGATGTAGGAACACTGCTGCGAGGACTTCCTTCCATTCAGTCACAAGAGCTTTAGTGATGCTGGGTCTTGTGCTGAAGTCGCTTCCTGAGGCAGTTTGCAACTTGGTAGTGAGTGTTGATTTTTTACATGCTTCAGCACTTGGCGGTCTTGTTCTGTGAGCTTGTGTGGCCTACCACTTCATGGCTGATCCGTTGTTGCTCCTAGACGTTTCCACTTCACAATAACAGCACTTACAGTTGACCGGGGCAGCTCCAGCAGGGCATACATTTTACAAACTGACTTGTTGGAAAGATGGCATCTTATGATGGTGCCACGTTGAAAGTCACTGAGCTCTTCAGTAAGGCCATTCCACTGCCAATATTCGTCTTTGGAGATTGCATGGCTGTGTGCTCGATTTTATACACCTGTCAGCAACGGGTGTGGTTGAAATAGCTGAATCCACGAATTTGTCCGCATACTTTTGTATATATAGTGTAGAATAGTCTTCTTCAAGAGGTACTTGAAAAATACTATTTGGGAACTAAAAACCTGAACCATAACCTATAGGCAGCAGGCTTTCTCTAAGCCATTGTACTCCAAATGCTCACTCAGAGACATTGTACAGGATTCTCTATAGTAAAACTAGGCCTACAAGACCCTGTGCTGTACAATGTCTCCGAGTGAGAATTTGGAGTACAATGGCTTAGAGAAAGCCTGCTGCCTATAGGTTATGGTTCAGGTTTTTAGTGTGGTGTGCATTCCTTATCGTCCCTCCCAAACAGTTTCTTTCTGTGCACTTTGATGTGTTGACCTAGCCAAATTAGTGTTCCAGAAAGGGGTGGAGGGACAACCGTTTTCTACCTGTTTTACTGCATCTTCAAAAGGGGATAGAATATGCAGCCCAAATATAGGGGTGGGGGGGGGGGGGGGGGCTTCTTCAGGCTAAACTGAAAGCTTCCTCTGTGCTCTCTTTACGCAGTAGCATAATGGAGGAACATAAGGGCTTTAAAACCCCTCTGCAGTGATTATGAGAAAGGACTTCTTCAGTCAAAAAACAACGTGTGAAATGGCTGCATTAGACATGGGGATATTTAAGGACACTCCCTGTTACTTTCCTTTATTCTCCTACTATCCCAATATTCGCAATCTCAAAATCTCCTCACTTCAATTGAAGGTAGGCCTAACTTAACCCACGCAGATTCCTGGTTAATCCACATAGAGAAAAGGTAATAGTTGTCTTTTTACTTTCCCAGGTTGTCCATTGAGGTCAGAAGACCTCTATGACAAGGGAGACCTGGCAAGACCTGACTGAATCCTTTTGACGCTCATAAAGAAAGTTAGGCTACAACATAATGGTATGCTCAAAGGGGAAGGTAATGGGACTGGGAGTGAGTGCTGGTTTGATCTTGAAGACATCTGCTAGCTCAGTGCGCAAGCCAAGCAAAGGTTAGACCTTGAATCAAAAGCCAAATCACCTCAATGAACAAGGCTATAGCCTTATAGAACCTGCGTGTGTGTGTGTGTGTGTGTGTGTGTGTGTGTGTGTGTGTGTGTGTGTGTGTGTGTGTGTGTGTGTGTGTGTAATTAAAAATGTTCCAGCACCTCCATTTAATACACACCTCCACTGAAAACAGATGCTCCTCTCAGAGAGCGGCCGGGCCTCTACATATTAGTTTTAGCATCTCTTCAAAACGTGCCAATTTTCTTTTAGGGATATGAAGTGCAGACTTACCAGGCTCTCTGCTCTGGCTGTGAGGCTCTTCTTTATACCCTGGAGAGGGGCGAGAAAGAAAAAAGGTCACCAAAATGACTGACAGCTGATACAAACACCAAGGTTACAGTATCCACACTAGTGGACGCACGTCCTTTACATTGCGTCATTCCAAGTGATATGCTAAAATGGACACTGGAACAGAGCCAGACTCTAAAGTGATTGATTAAAATGTGATATTATTAAATCATTGACAGCTGAACTAAATGCCTCAGTAGAGAAACCAAAGGAGACTTAGGATGCTTCCCTATGAGACCTGGTCAAAATAAGTGCACTATATAGGGAATATGGTGCCATTTGGGTTGCAAAATTACTCTTCTGATGGTAGGGGAAGCCCTTCTGGTCCCTGTCTGGGGAGTAGCTCCTTCTGCTGGTGTTGGACCCGGAGCGCATGAGAACGGAGCCTGTTATTGCCGGAGTATCCCTTCTGATGGGAGAGCGGTCCCGTAATCTACTGTAGGAGTCCCCGGCAGGGCTTGCAGGGTAGGGGCCCAGGACCCTCCGCCTGATACCCTCAGGGTTCTCCCTGAGAAAACAGAGAGAGCGAGAGAAGGGGATTCAAGGGCCCATCCATTCAGGTCCACTCAATGACAGAACCAAAGCCACGGCTCTACACACGATGAGCGCCTGGATTCTAATTACCTCTAAGTGTATAGTGAAAGAAGAAAACCACTTGATATGAAAAAATTCAGTTGCTGGACTTAGAACAAAATAAGTAGTGCCTTGGATCTTGAAAAACAGTATACAACAACTGAAGTCACCGTGTCAGTCCATTGGTGCTTGGCACTTGGTCTATTAACTAAGTGCACTAGAAAGAATGGGTCTACCCTCGGCCAAAGTACATGAGGCCCTACCTCAGGTTGGGGTAGGCTGGAGACACGGTCCTCGAGAGAGGAGCTATCACTTGAACTCTGCTGCTGGGGTGGGAGCCCACTCTGCTGCTGTTCCTAAAATTTCAAAATAAAAACAGACTTTGGTAACACTTTACTTGACACCCTGCGTCATAACCATGTCATAATATGTCAACAGCTGACATAACCTGTCATTGCTGGACTTAGAACAAAATAAGTAGTGCCTTTTATCTTGAGAAACGGTATACAACTGTCATTCCACTGCTACATCCGCAATAATCTGATAAGCACATGTATGTGACCAATACAACTTGATAACACATTTAGACCGGTTGTGACATGGATTGCGTTATTTTATGGCTGGTTAAGACACCTACATAAGAGTGTCAAAACCCACAAAACCACACCAGGCAAAACATTTCATTACACGACAGCCTACTTGTCAACAGTATGTTTGTTAAATAACCTTTTCTGAAGTGGACCGTATTAAATCATCATTGTAATTGTGCATTGGGTTAGGTCAGACATGCACCGAAGCCAATGCTCTGTTGCTGACAACTGCGTTGAACGCAGGAGCAGATTTCAGGTACAGGACAAGACACCCTCTTTTGATTTATGACTGACATAAGGGCATGTATGTGATAGGCATATCTGGCTTATTTGATGAAATCTGTCATAATGCTTCATGACAGTGTCAAAGTGTATTTTCTTAGTCCAAGTAGAGTGACAGGATCGTCATAATGCTTCATGACAGTGTCAAAGTATATTTTCTGCAAGTTAATTAAAATATGATGAAAAAAACATGACAAAATAATTAATTACAACAGCAACGGACTTAAGAAACAAACTTTCAGAATTAAAGGAAACTTCTTGGCAGGGAAAAAACACATTTGAATAAATGTGGGTTTTGACACTTATGTACATGTCATTATCAGCCATAAAAAAAAAAAAAATGTAACAGCTGTAAATATCGTGACAGTGTTATGACCATATTATGACAAGTTATTTGTATTTATTATGGTTCCCCATTAGCTGCTGACTCTTCCTGGGGTTCGGCAAAATGAAGGTAGTTATAAAATTTCAAAAACATTACAATACATTCATTACAGAATTCACAACACACTAAGTGTGTGCCTTCAGGCCCACACTCCACTACCACATATTTACAACACAAAATGCATGTGTCTGTGCCTATGTTTGTGTTGCTTCACAGTCCCCGCTGTTCAATAAGGTGTATTTTTATCCGTAAAAAAAAAAAATGATTCTACTGCTTGCATCAGTTACCTGAAGTGGAATACAGTTCCATGTGGTGATGGTTCTATGTAGTACTGTGCGCCTCCAAAAGTCTGTTCTGACTTGGGGACTGTGAAGAGACCTCTGATGGCATGTCTTGTAGGGTATGAATGGGTGTCTAATCTGTGTGCTAGTCGTTTAAAACAGACAGCTCGGTGCTTTCAACATGTCAATGCCTCTCACAAATACAAGTAGTGACGAAGTCAATCTCTCCTCTACTTTGAGCCAGGAGAGATTGACATGCATATTATTAATATTAGCTCTCTGTGTACATCCAAGGGCCAGCCGTGCTGCCCTGTTCTGAGCCAATTGCAATTTTCCTAAGTCCCTCTTTGTGGCACCTAACCACACGACTGAACAGTATTACAGGTGTGACAAAACTAGAGTCTGTAGGTCCTGCCTTGTTGATAGTGCTGTTCAGAAGGTTAAGCAGCGCATTATTATGGACAGACTTCTCCCCATCTTAGCTACTGTTGTATCAATATGTTATGACCATGACAGTTTACAATCCAGGGTTACTCCAAGCAGTTTAGTCACCTCAACTTGTTCAATTTCCACATTATTTATTAACATATTTAGTTGAGGTTTAGGGTTAATTGAATGATTTGTCCCAACCAAATACAATGGTTTTAGTTTTTGAAATATTTAGGACTAACTTATTCCTTGCCACCAATTCTGAAATTAACTTCAGCTCTTTGTTATGTGTTGCAGTCATTTCAGTTGCTGTAGTAGCTGACATGTATAGTTTACGCCAAGCCTGTGGCATGACGTTAGTAAAGATTTACTTTTTTCAAGGGGCCTAGACAGCTGCCTTGGGGATTTCCTGATTCTACCTGGATTATGTTGGAGAGGCTTCCATTAAAGAACACCCTATGTGTTCTGTTAGATGGGTAAATCTTTATCCACAATATAGCAGGGAGTGTAAAGCCATAACACAAGCTTTTCCAGCAGCAGACTATGATCAATAATGTCAAAAGCCACACTGAAGTCTAACAAAACAGCCCCCCCAATCATCAATTTCTCTAAGCCAATCATCAGTCATTTGTGTAAGTGCTGTTCTTGTTGATTGTTCTTCCCTATAAGCGTGCTGAAAGTCTGTTGTCAATTTGTTTACTATAAAATAGCATTGTATCTGGTCAAACACAATTTTTTCAAAAACTATACAAAGGGTTGGTAACAGGCTGATTGGTCAGCTATTTGAGCCAGTAAAAGGGGGCTTTACTATTCTTAGGTAGCAGAATGATCGTTGCTTCTCTCCAGGCCTGAGGGCACACACTTTCTGGTAGGCTTATTTTGAAGATATGGCAAATAGGAGTGGATATATTGTCCACTATTATCCTCAGTAATTTTCCAAATTGTCAGACCCCGGTGGCTTATCATTGTTGAAAGACAATACGTTTTTCACTTCTTCCACACTCAATTTACGGAATTCAAAATTACAATTATTGTCTTTCATAATTTGGTCAAATATACTTGGATGTGGTGTCAGCATTAGTTGCTGGCATGTCATGCCTAAGTTTGCTAATCTTGCCAAAAAAAAAAAAAAAAAATCAAGGACATTCATGTCAGCTGTGTTATTTGGAAAGACCTCAAGCCATGAGGTCGAAGGAATTGTCCATAGAGCACTGAGACAGGATGGCGTCGAGGCACAGATCTGGGGAAGGGTACCAAAAAATTTGTCTGTAGCATTGAAGACCCCCAAAAACACAGTTGCCTCAATCATATTTTAAATGGAAGAAGTTTGGAACCACCAAACTGAGCAATCGGGGGAGAAGGGCCTTGGTCAGGGAGGTATATATTAAACAAATTTACAACAGACTTTCAGCACGATTATCTGGTCTGATTAAACCAAGATTGAACTTTTTCGCCTGAATGTCAAGCATCACGTCTGGAGGAAACCTGGAAGCATCCCTACGGTGACGCATGATGGTGGCAGCATCACGCTGTGGGGATGTTTTTCAGTGGCAGGGACTGGGAGACAATTCAGGACCTATGCAAAGATGAACGGAGCAAAGTACAGAGAGATCCTTGATGAAAACCTGTTCCAGCGCGTTCAGGACCTCGGAAGGTGAACCTTCGCCCCAGTCTAACAGGATAACGACCCTAAGCACAAAGCCAAGACAATGCAGGATTGGCTTCGGGAACAGTCTTTGAATGTCCATGAGTGGCCAAGCCAGAGCCCGGACTTGAAACCAATCGAACATCTCTGGAGACCTGAAAACAGCTGTGCAGCGACACAAACCATCCAACTTGACAGAGCTTGAGAGGATCTGCAGAGAATAACGTGAGAAACTCCCCAAATACAGGTGTGCCAAGCTTGTATCATCATACCCAAGGAGACTCAAGGCTGTAATTATTGCCAAAGGTGCTTCAACAAAGTACTAAAGTAAAATTTTAATTAATACATTTGCAAAAAATTATATTAGGCTGTAACGTATTTTTTGGGGAAAAAGCCAAGGGGTCTGAATACTTCCCAAATGCACCCTATTAGAGGTTGACGAATTATGATTTTTCAACACCGATACAGATAATTGGAGGACCAAAAAGAGCCGACAACGATTAATCGGACGATTTTAAATATATATACACACATATATACAGTTGAAATCGGAAGTTTACATACACCTTAGCCAAATACATTTAAACTCAGTTTCACAATTTCTGACAGTTAATCAAAGTAAAAAAATTCAGCTTTTATTTCTTTCATCACATTCCCAGTGGGTCAGAAGTTTACATACACTCATTAGTATTTGGTAGCATTTCCTTTAAATTGTTTAACTTGGGTCAAACACTTCCGGTAGCCTTCCACAAGCTTCCCACAATAACTTGGGTGAATTTTGGCCCATTCCTCCTGGCAGAGCTGGTGTAACTGAGTCAGGTTTGTTGGCCTCGTTGCTCTCACACGCTTTTTCAGTTCTGCCCACAGATTTTCTATAGGATTGAGGTCAAGGCTTTGTGATGGCCATTCCAATACCTTGACTTTGTTGTCCTTAAGCCATTTTGCCACAAATTTGGATGTATGCTTGGGGTCATTGTCCATTTGGAAGACCCATTTGCGACCAAGTTTAAACTTCCTGACTGATGTCTTGAGATGTTGCTTCAATATATCCACATAATTTTCCTACCTCATGATGCTATCTATTTTGTGAAGAGCACCAGTCCCTCCTGCAGCAAAGCAGGACCTCATGGAGGTCAGGGAGAGAGGGCTAAGGGCCCAGGGATTGCCTTTGCGATGGGGGTTCGAGGGCAACACTGTCCTTTCTGGTTAGGACAGCGGGAGGAAGGTCTGGCGAGGGTGAGTTTAACCTGACCAGAGCCCATCCAACCATCTATAGCAGGTCACGGTAAATTTATCCTGGCCATTTGGAAGGCCAATTTGCCTTTTGGTCCATGGACAAAAATAATAACGGATTTGTCTTTGTTAATCAGGTACTTAGCTACACTGATGTCACCTGGGAGCCTCTCATTGCTAGCTCTGTAGCTTTGATGATTTGAATTGCTGTATCCTAGTCAATAGGTTTGTTAGCATGCTCAGCCAAGATCTTTGCGTTGTATGCTGCAGCAGGTTCGCCATGTTGAGCGCGCAGCTAGCCTGGCCACAAGCCAGATAGGCCTTCTCCAGGCAAGTCAAATTTAGCCACAGCCAACCACCTCTTGCAGCTCACAATTGATTTCTGACCATTGGAACGTTGCTTTGGCTGGTGTGATGTCTCACTTTTCTCCCTCTCCATGGACATTACAGTTGAGAACTGATCCTCTTTTACAGCCAGCTAGAACTTCTTAGGCAGTATCTGCTGTGCTTCTTCTCCATAGCGTCCCGGTGCGCAGTACAGGCACATCAAAGGTCAGACTGGGATCTGCTACAGACACTCTCTTAGGTGACAGTACAGGGACCAGATGGAGGCAGACCGTTTGCGGCGCAAGTGTGTGTTTCTTCTTTCCCCGTGTACACACTTGGTTCAGCAGACACTGTCACCATACAGGGACCACCTACAGAGGTTGTGGTTAACCGTTTGCGGTGCAAGTGTGTCGCTTCTTTCTCCTTGTGGTACACACTTCCCGTATTTATAGCACCCTGACGGTTAATCTCAACAACTGTTCAGAGGAGACTGCATGAATCAGGCGTTTTGGTTCCAACCACTGTGTCTTCGTGAGACGCAGAGTAGGTAAACGGATGATCTCCACATGTGTGGTTCCCACCGTGAAGCATGGAGGAGGTGTAATGTGTGTGGGTGCTTTGTTGTTGACACTGTCTGTGATTTATTTAGAATTCAAGGCACACTTAACTGCATGGCTACCACAGCATTCTTCAGCGATACGCCATCCCATCTGGTTTGCGCTTAGTGGGACTATCATGTTTTTCAACAGGAGAAGGATCCAACACACCTCCAGGCTGTATAATGGAAAGGGGGATACCTAGTCAGTTGTACAACTGAATGCGTCTTTGACATTTAACCCAATCCCTCTGAATCAGAGAGGTGCGGGGGGGCTGCCATAAATCGACATCCACGTCTTCGGCGTCCGGGGAACATTGGGTTAACTGCCTTGGTCAGGGACAGAACGACAGACTTCTACCTTGTCAGCTAATGGCTATTTGACCAAGGAGAGTGATGGAGTGCTGCATCAGATGACCAGGCCTCCACAATCACCCGACCTCTACCCGATTGAGATGGTTTGGGATGAGTTGGACCGCAAAGTGAAGGAAAGGCAGTCAACAAGTGCTCAGCATATGTGGGAAATCCTTCAAGACTGTTGGAAAAGCATTCTTCATGACGCTGGTTGAGAGAATGTCAAGAGTGTTGCAAAGCTGTCATCAAGGCAAAGGGTGGCTACTTTGAAGAATCTAAAATATATTTTGATTTGTTTAACACTTCTTTGGTTACTACATGATTCCATATGTGTTATTTCAGAGTTAATGTCTTCACTATTATTCTACAATGTAGAAAATAGTACAAATAAAGAAAAAACGTTGAATGAGTAGGTGTGTCCAAACATTCGACTTGTACTGTATGTCTTTTTTTTTTTTTTTACCCAATAGGTGCTCTTCTTTGCGTTGGAAAACCTCCCTGGTCTTTGTGGTTGAATATGAACCCAGTGATCAACCTTACAAATAATTGCATGTTTTGGTTACAGAGATGAGGTAGTCATTCAAAAATCATGTTAAACACTACTATTGCACACAGAGCCCATGTAACTTATGTGTAACTTATGTGACTTATTATGTGACATTTTTACTCCTGCTTATTTAGGCTTGCCATAACAAAGGGGTTGAATACTTATTTACCCAAGAGATTTCAGCTTTTCATTTTTAATTGTTTTGTAAATTACGAAAAACATAATTCCACTTTGATAATATGGATGTATCGTATGTAGGCCACTGACCAAAACATCTCAATACAATCAATTTTAAATTCAGGGCTGTGACAACAAAAATGTGGAAAAAAGGGGTGTGAATACTTTCTGAAGGCACTGTATGACATGCATTATCTGAATTAGGCCACAGAATCATACCTACGGAGGAACGGCTTCTGTGGAGGAATTTTCTAATGTCTTTGAACTTCCGAGTTGGTTTAACGTTAGACCAGAGCAAGCTAACAAGCTTGTGTGTGCAGAGCAGCACTATAATTAAAAACACGTCTTACCTTTTTGTAGTTAATAAATCCAATGTGAAACGTGATAACTATAGTATCCCTACCTAGCATTGAAAAAGTCAATTCATTCTTCTCTAATTAAAACATCTCTCCCTAATTTCTGAATTACACTTGTAACGTTGTCAGTAGGCTACAGTTAACCTATGCTTCAGAGGGGAGGAGTAGGTAGACTACACACACACACCCACTGGCAAAGATTTCCAGCTGGCAGGCAGACGCTGGATGGAATAAGTTTGAGTGACAGAGTGAAAGCTTTGCAAAGGCTCGTTATTGTGATTTTTGTGGGATTGGAAAAAAATGCCCGGAGCATAAAATAACGTTAGTAACCAGTGGCCAGCGAAGAGTCCAAATCTGAATCACATCCACGCACTATGGCGAGAGCTGAAAACAGCAGTTGGCGGAGGGCACTCCTCAAACGTTGAAGAATTAGAGTAGTTTGCTGCTGAAAAGTAGGCCAAATTAACAATAAAAAGGTGCTGTAAGCACAGTGATGGGTACAAGAACCATTTGTCTGTAGTTATCTTGGCCAAAGCCTGTGCAACCAAATACTAACTCGGGGGCACCAATAATTCTGCCCATGACGTTTGTCTTTATTTTTGAAATAATAAATTGTAAACTTAAAAATGTACTAAAGTACATTTGGTTTTGCAATGTTGAAAATCTAAAAGGTGTGGAGACCAAAAGTCTTTTCAATTTCAACTTATTTTTCAAGAAATTGTGAATTAGTTAATGTCCAGGTAGCAGATAATGGACCTTACTTGGTTCTAACTTGAAAAAGTATGTTAATTTACAATAGTACAATTTATTCTCCCCGCATATAAAAACCACAAAGAAAGCCCAGAATGCAAGACGTGAATCATAGAAATTACTAAAGGTGGAGTACTCTTTCTCTCTCTCTCTCTCTCTGAGGACCATGCCTTAGGACTACCTGGCCTGATAACTCCTCGCTGTCCCCAGTCCACCTGGCCGTGCTGCTGCTCCAGTTTCAACTGTTCTGCCTGCGGCTATGGAATTCTGACCTGTTCCCCGGACGTGCTACCTGTCCCAGACCTGCTGTTTTCAACTCTCTAGAGACAGCAGGAGCGGTAGAGATACTCTGAATGATCGGCTATAAAAAGCCAACTGACATTTACTCCTGAGGTGCTGAGCTGTTGCACCCTCGACATCCACTGTGATTATTATTATTTGACCCTGCTGGTCATCTATGAACATTTGAACATCTTGGCCATGTTCTATTATAATCTCCACCCGGCACAGCCAGAAGAGGACTGGCAACCCCTCATAGCCTGGTTCCTCTCTAGGTTTCTTCTTAGGTTCTGGCCTTTCTAGGGAGTTTTTCCTAGCCACCGTGCTTCTACACCTGCATTGCTTGCTGTTTGGGGTTTTAGGCTGGGTTTCTGACTTTGAGATATCAGCTGATGTAAGAAGGGCTTAATAAATAAATGTGATGATTTAGGATGAACGGCGAAAATAAGGTCTGTGGTAAACACAGGTTTAGGACGTCATACGTTTTGTTGATTTAAGAGTAAGTAATTTAGGAATGTTTTCTTGGGGTGCTCGAAGTTACTATTATATGCGTTTATGGAATTAAGAAATAGGTAACACACTGCCTTTAAGAAAAGTGCAAAGATGCCAATATATTTGGCCGCAACTGTATAAATGAACCAACCAGCGGCACCTGGTTTTCATGACCCCTGCTTGAACTTCGAGGGCCATGTCCCAAAACAAAGATCAGGCCTAACAAGGCCTCCAGCATTTACGCCCCCCAGGCCAGTTTGAAGTAGCCAAGGCTCAGCCTGCCAAATAAAGTTAATTACCACCGTTGCAGTGAGTGATCCTACATCTGCAGTGCTTCTACATCTGCATTGCTTGCTGTTTGGGGTTTTAGGCTGGGTTTCTGTACAGCACTTTGTGACTTCTGCTGATGTAAAAAGGGCGTAATAAATACATTTGATTGATTCCTCCTTAAAAACTCACCTTTCCATAAAGAAAGCTATGAAAAAGGAATTCTGTGGTCACTATACATAAAATGTCACCTTTTGAAGAAAATTCCTAGTTGTAATGGTTGATTAAGTAGGTCTATAGCTGCATCTTCAAAGCCGTTCTTCCAAGCATAGGAACAGGTTCTCTAAACGCAGGTTATATCCTTACAAACCAAAGAGAAGAAAACACGCTGATCTGAGAGCAAGAATAACCCCCCAAAAAACAGTCAGAGCAAATGGGTGTCATAGTCCCACCTGCAATAACAGGAAAACTAAACACTAGCTCTTTCAGGTCCAGGAAGAAAGACAACTGCAGAATACCAGAGGGGGAAAAGGAGACCGTGGCCTGACTAAGCTAGAAAGTACTCAAGAGGTTCTGAGAGAGTGTCTCTCTACAAGGTCAGCATCCTAAATGGGCACCCTATTCCCTATAGTGCACTACTTTTGACCAGAGCCTCTACACAGGGAATACGTTGCCATTTGGTGCTCAGCCTCCCTCTACAAGGTCATGCCGTTAAAGCCAATCCATTACATGGAAAGCGTTACACAAACAAATTAAACATGAAATTAACTCATTTTGAAAACAAAATAACATGAAACCCAATATCAATCTAGGTAATTGGTTTTAGTCATAAGGTTATTACAGCCAATGCCTCCCTCTCATCTTCCTGAATAGTGAAATCAATAATATATCATTGCAATCAGCCCTGTGCACAAATTTAATATGAGTGCACTTAATGGGATTCCCCTTTCACTCATTATCTGCTATCGTCGCATGAGGTCAAGAGCTCCACAACGGAGCGGATTGAGCAACCCACCCGCCACCGCCCACCTGCCTCTATTGCAAAGGCACACCTGCAGTGTGCACCCCCCCCCCCCCCCCTCAAAACGTATGTGTGGGAGTCTAGTGAAGGCCCATGAACAGCAGCCCCCAGGCCCAGGACTCTGTCTTGTGTTGAGGGGAAAGGGATAAGGGTGTGGTGCTGGAGAGGCCTTGCTGTTCGTCTGGTGTCTGGCCACCTCAGTTTTCGACACCTCCGGCCAGGCGAGAGAGACCCAACAAAGAGTTCCTGACCGCTGCTTCCTGTGGGCTACACTGCAAGGGTGAGGCCTCCAGTCAACCTCCTTGCCACACTAATGGCGGAAAAATGGACCCAGATGCCCGCCTGCTGCCCTGTCAAAACCACACCATGAGTCTCTCTTTTAGGCTCCATTGCAGCTCCCTGGACTTGTAGGCAATGACATTGGTGAACCGACTCGAACCAACGTGGGAGACAGAATTGCAAATGTCGGTGATAAATATGCGAGGTGTCATACTATGGATCCTAAAAATAATTGGACTGGTTGCGGTAATGAAGGAAGAGGTGAGAAATCAGACCGTAGTTAGCTTGCACTCCCACAGAAGACAGCATAGAGAGCATGTACGCCGTACAGAGAGTCTGAGGATAGCCGAGAGTGTGGTGGAGGTTGTCTGGCTGGAGAGGGAGTGGTTAGCGGCCCAGATGGTTTTCCTGTGGGGGTTTAGCCTTGTTGGCTCAATGAGTTGACACTGGTGCCCTTTGTCCCTGTCTGGAGTCTGGTATGACACTTGGGTAGGAGTGAATGGGGAGGGGTGGGTCTTGGCCTGTGAACTGTTGGCACTCTGTATTGGGTCACTGCTAGACGGCTGTCTTGGCAGCACAGGGGCAGAGCAGATCCACTGGCTTTAGCTGTGCTCTGTGTGGGGTCGGGCTGACAAGCGCCCCAAGGCAAGGAGTCTGGTGGTTGATAAGTGGAATATGGTATGAAACGAGAGCCAAGAACCTCCTCTCAGTCTTTCCCGCCCAATCCCTCAGAGACAGGTTGGCAAATTCGCTTCAGTGTATTTTCAATCCCTCTTCAAAAATCAGTGACTGTGCGATATATGTCAAATGTAATATCTTGAGTGGGGATTTACACTGAGTACACAAAACATTAATAACACCTGCTCTTTCCATGACAGATTGACTAGGTGAAAGCTATGATCCCTTATTGGTGTCACTTGTTAAATCCACTTCAAACCAGTGAAGATGAAGGGGAGGAGACAAGTTAAAGAAGGATTTTTAAGTCTTGAGACATGGATTGTGTATGTGTGCTATTCAGAGGGTGAATGGGCAAGACAAAAAATGTAAGTGGCTTTGAACGGGGTATGGTATAAGGTGCCAGGTGCACCGGTTTGTGTCAAGAACTGCAATGCTGCTGGGTTTTTCACGCTCAACAGTTTCCCGTGTGTATCAAGAACGGTCCACCGCCCAGAGGACATCCAGCCAACTTGACACAACTGTGGGAAGTATTGGAGTCAACATGGGCCAGCAACCCTGTGGAACGTTATCAATGCCTACCGAGCTGCAATAATTAAAAGCAATAATTTCAGAGTTGAATTAATGCTACAAGTTGTGCTCTACACAAAGACACATACATGATATGAAAAATGCTGCTCAAAAACGTGGTTAGAGAGGCGAGCCAACAACCAGCAAATCCTAGATGCCATTGCCTACCGCTGTGCCCTTGAGCAAGGCACTTAACACCCAACAACAGCAGCTCCCAGGTGGCAGCCCCCCGCACCACTCCAAAACCTGTATATACTTGTGTCTTTCGGAGGGGACCTCGTGTGCAATTGACCAATAAAGGTATGGTGGCTTCAGAAATGTAGAACTCTGCTGCCATCCGGTGGTTCATACCACCACAGTATTTTAAAACAGGTCATTAACAAAGTATTACTCAACGTCTCTCAATCTTATAGATGTGGTCAAGCCTGATTTACCTCATCTCTCCTTGACGGCCCATCTGAGAATCAACTCTGGATCCCCTGTAGCATGGATCCCTGTAGTCCTCCTGCATACAAAGATAGTGTATGTGTTGAAATTTGTGTGAATAATACAGACTGCTGAAAAAAATAAAAATACTGATAATCAACATACATTCAACAGCTAGGATACCGCCTAAATGGTCCGTTTTATATTAGTCCAACTGCAAAGAAAGTAAACTAAATCTTAGTTTTCTGAGATCAATATGACAATGGTCATTATAAAGCGTCACCAACCTGTCGGGGAGATGGGGAGTTCCTCCCTCGGATGCTCCCTACCACGTCACCGTGGTATCCACGATCACTTCCTGTGTGAATGTTGTCGCTAGGGTATCCTCTCTGGTCATCGTCATGAAAACTTTGAATGCCACCATACCGCTTGGTTTCATATTCAAATTCGCGGTCGTATTCTTGCTCCGGTCTTGTCACAGCCGTCCTCCTCTCGACAACATTCACAACTCTCTGGTACATTCCCTAAACAAAAAAACATCACGACATGGATTAGTTCCTTTCAAAAACACAAGTGCAGAGAGACAATCTACTCTATGCATGAACAAATAAGTTATACATCTCTTTACATTGACAACTCCATGAAGGATGGTCGATGGCCTAATAAACACTCGTGTGATGACAGCACATACGTGAACATAATCTTCATCGTCTGCCAAAAGAGTGCATTGTGCAAAGTGCTAGAATGACCAGTCACTTACCGCTCTCTCTGAAATAAGCTCATCGGTGGCCTCTCCGATTCGGCTTCGGTCTCGCCTGTATGCCACTGCAAGTAAGCGACAACAAGCATACAAATCACAGCCTTGACAATAATTAACACAGAGGGACGCAAACTAAAATGTGTTAATTTGTTTTATTTTACTAGGCAAGTCAGTTAAGAACAAATTCTTATTTTCAATGACGGCCTAGGAATAGTGGGTTAACTGCCTGTTCAGGGGCAGAAAGACAGATTTGTACCTTGTCAGCTCGGGGATTCGAACTTGCAACCTTTCGGTTACTAGTCCAATGCTCTAACCACTAGGCTACCCTGGCGCCCCATTGTCCACAAGTAGCTCACGTTTCAAACAAGTATGTACACTAATGCGGCGTTCACATGCTGTCGGAGTAATCGGAAGTTCGGAGTTCCAACTGGGAAGTTTCACTTGAACGACCCTCCAAGTCATAATTACAAGTGGGAAGTCTGGGTGCAGATGCAGCGAGTGACGCAGTCCACGAACCTCACTGGCTGTGCTCTTGCGATGGGTTGTAAAATCATTGGCTGCAGAGCAACTCTGCTGTCCTCAGAACTGGATCATTATAAACCGATTCACATTTTCGCCTCCTCCTCCCTTGTTAGGCCACTATAGGTGTTGTAGGTAGGTTGCATGTTGCTATAATAATATGGATATAGGCATAAACCAACTACGCATAATTTATTTCACAAGCTTTCCTCAGCTGTAGCCTAAGTTTTTTTTTTCTTCTCCTCATTAGATTTTTCCATCTTGGAATTGTTTGCTCAATTTCACTTCTTGTGGCCGAACATACAGTTGAAGTCGGAAGTTTACATACACCTTAGACAAATACATTTCAACTCAGTTTCACAATTCCTGACATTTAATCCTAGTAAAAATCCCCTGTCTTAGGTCAGTTAGGATCACCACTTTATTTTAAGAATGTGAAATGTCATAATAGTAGAGAGAATGATTTATTTCAGCTTTTATTTCTTTCATCACATTCCCAGTGGGTCAGAAGTTTACACACTCTCAATTAGTATTTGGTAGCCTTGTCTTTAAATTGTTTAACTGGGGTCAAACGTTTCAGAAGCTTCCCACAATAGGTTGGGTGAATTTTGGCCCATTCCTCATGACAGAGCTGGTGTAACTGAGTCAGGTTTGTAGGCCTCCTTGCTCGCACACGCTTTTTCAGTTCTGCCCACAAATGTTCTATAGGATTGAGGTCAGGGCTTTGTGATGACCACTCCAAAACCTTGACTTTGTTGTCCTTAAGCCATTTTGCCACAACTTTGGAAGTATGCTTGGGGTCATTGTCCATTTGGAAGACCCATTTGCGACCAAGCTTTAACTTCCTGACTGATGTCTTGAGATGTTGCTTCAATATATCCACATAATTTTGCTACCTCATGATGCCATCTATTTTGTGAAGTGCACCAGTCCCTCCTGCAGCAAAGCACCCCCACAACATGATTCTGCCACCCCGTGCTTTACGGTTGGGATGGTGTTCTTCGGCTTGAAAGCCTCCCACTTTTCCCTCCAAACATAATGATGGTCATTATGGCCAAACAGTTCTATTTTTGTTTCATCAGACGAAAGGACATTTCTCCAAAAAGCACGATCTTTGTCCCCATGTGCAGTTGCAAACCGTAGTATGGCTTTTTTATGGCGGTTTGGAGCAGTGGCTTCTTCCTTGCTGATCTGCCTTTCAAGTTATGTCGATATAGGACTCGTTTTACTGTGGAAATAGATACTTTTGTACCTGTTTCCTCCAGCATCTTCACAAGGTCCTTTGCTGTTGTTCTGGGATTGATTTGCACTTTTCACACCAAAGTGCAGTAATCTCTAGGAGACAGAACGCGTCTCCTTCCTGAGCGGTATGACGGCTGTGTGGTCCCATGGTGTTTATACTTGCGTACTGTTGTTTATACAGATGAACGTGATACCTTCAGGCGTTTGGAAATTGCTCCCAAGGATGAACCAGACTTGTGGAGGTCTACAATTTTTTTTTATGAGGTCTTGGCTGATTTCTTTTGATTTTCCCATGATGTCAAGCAAAGAGGCACTGAGTTTGAAGGTAGGCCTCGAAATACATCCACAGGTACACCTCCAATTGACTCAAATTATGACAATTAGTCTATCAGAAGCTTCTAAAGCCATGACATCATTTTCTGGAATTGTCCAAGCTGTTTAATGGCACAGTCAACTTAGTGTATGTAAACTTCTGACCCATTGGAATTGTGATACAGTGAATTATTAGTGAAATAATGTCTGTAAACAATTGTTGGAAAAATTACTTGTGTCATGTACATAATAGATGTCCTAACCGACTTGCCAAAATCATAGTTTGTTAACAAGACATTTGTGGAGTGGTTGAAAAACGAGTTTTAATGACGTGTATGTAAACTTCCGACCTCAACTGTATTTGTCATTCAAAATAAATCTGTGAATGAGTATAGCACAGAATCCAACTTTCATAATTATTCCCATAGAAAAGCTGCAACTTTAGGACAATAAACACTTTATAGGAATAATTTGGAAAATACGCTTCATAACTTTAATTTGTCTTAATGCTTTTAAAATATTTCAGTGAGTAGGATTAGGCTTTTAGTCGTTTGGTTTGTAATGGCAAGGAAGGATTTTTTCCCCAGACTTGAATGCATGTTTAATTTGTTTTAATGCTTTGCTCAACTGTAAGGTTTGTTCAAATTTCTCATTAGATTTGTATCTCTCTCTCTCATTATTACCGTAGGCCTCCCATGTTCATGGGTTATTCAAAAAACTTAAACTTTCGGAGATTCATTCAATGTTTGATCATGAATACGGTAACACGGTCACCACGACAGCCCTACTTGTGTGACAAGAAGCTGTAATCCTACGGCAGGCAACTAAATCCTTGACGTTTCGCCTGTGAACAGTTAAGTAGGAGACTGAGGTTACTCTGAGATCAAGCTAGCTAAAATCCTATTGGTTGAAGAATTGGTCCGACTTCAAAAGCAATAAAACACAATCATGTCAGAATACCCAGTTTCCCTCAAGCACATGAATGCCTCATTAGACAGTACACAGTGTAGTGTGTGCACTAGGGAGACTTAAGTAACGTTTATACTCTGACAAACAGATATCGCAAATCAAACTCTGAAAGTATCTGAGCTAGGCATCAGGGTTACAGTATAACTGTCCCTTCATATTGTGCACACAGATTTTTCAGTTACTGTAGTGTGGTAGAGCTGTAGCTAACTTACTCCAAGTTGCTGAAGGGCTCCTCAATGTGGTGTGGGACCTGGAGAATGTTAAACCTGCAAATATTGATGAATATTTAGGAATTATTGAGTTGTCTATGGAGTGTATTGACACAAATGTGGTTGATATTCAAAAACTAGGATACAAGACACAGAAAGAAAATTTGTACATGTAAACAAAATCAACCGGGGCATATTCATTACGACGTCTCTTAAAACAGAAGGACCTACCTGAATTCCCCTTGGGGTGTAATAATTACGCCACAGTTGCTAACGACAGAATTCAGGCAGCTAGGGCCCTTAGTTTAATTACGTTTGCTTCCGCTTAAGAAACGTTTCGCAACAGTGTGTAATGAATACGACCCTGATGATTAATAATGTTTCTATATGAACATCCCAAGTCAATTGAAATGATAGCGTCTCTAGCTAGTAATTTACAAACAATTGGACAGTTACTGAAGTTAGCCTAGCTACAAAGAGATGCTGGCCAATGCTAGCTAGCGTACACTGAAGCTGTTGTTGCTAGAAAAACGAACTTACCAGTTGTGTATTAGTATTAAAGGTAGTCTTGCACTTTTTGCGATAAAGTAGTGTATTTTTTTTATATAGTTCCAAACCTTTCTGCATGTGCTACATTTGACAACAAACACCACGAGTAAAATTCAACCTCTTCCTCGTCGGTGTTTGATTGGCGGAGTGCAGTATGTTACGCTGCGTTTACCGCCGCCTATCTGCTTCTTCGACCTTTTTTTCTTCGGCGGCGGGTGGTAGCCAAAGTATAACTCTCTTATACTTTGCTTGAATAAAAATATATATAATAATAAAATAAACTAATACCTTACCATCTAACAATATACTTACAAAAAATTAAAAAATTCTAATAAATAAACATCATACTCCACAATTTCAAAATATTTTGGCCTACTTCAGGCCAACAGCCTGAAAGGACGGGATAAAACGGCTTAACACACTCTTCCGATGTCAAGTCTCGCACAACCAAATACCTCTCTGCAGCTGCCACCACAACATCAATTTTCAGAGACGTACGTTCCGTCCCTGCAGTACAGTTGATAACCATTGCAATAAAGGTAAAAATGCAATCTTACTGAAACATATATCGGGGTGGCAGGTAGAGCCTTGGGCCAGTAACTGAAAAGTTGCTGGATCGAACCCCCGAGCTGAGGCTGTCATTGTACATAAGAATTTGTTCTTAACTGACTTGCCTAGTTAAATAAAGGTTAGAAAAAGCACTTGCTGGTCCCGTGTGGCTCAGTTGGTAGAGCATGGCGCTTGCAACGCCAGGGTTGTGGGGAATGAACCCACGGGGGGACCAGGATGAATATGTATGAACTTTCCAATTTGTAAGTCGCTCTGGATAAGAGCGTCTGCTAAATGACTTAAATGTAAATGTATCCTTCTGTACGGGTAGAAATCTACTATGCAGGATCCCTACACAGATGAACTGTCTTGGGTTAGTTATGAACATCTTTGGTACCGTCAAAAAGGAAACCCTCATGCACACACCAACGGATTAATGGAATGCTGAATGTTTTAGTTGTCCCTCTAGTTCTACAACGTTTTAGTTGTAGTTAATACAAATATTGTTGTTGATCATTTTAATGTACGTAATGAAGGAGTAAGTCAATTTAAAGAGTGGCTACAGAAGACGCAAGACTCAGGAGTCATTTGGAGGGTTGCTGTCACAAAACCAAGTAAAGGACAGCATGTGCTTTTTAAAGTAAGGCCACATCAGGAACACTGTCATGCCACACACAGTCTCTCTCTCACTCACTCACTGACACACACATTTCTTGTTTGTTTAGTCTCTTGCTATTTATGGTATCCTATGCAATCCCAGTAAATAGTTTTGCTGTTTTGAAGAAATTAAAAGAATAAACTCCATACATTTTGTTCAGACTCATTGTAAGTGTCAATGCAATGTTGCCGTCAGTTCCCAAACAGCCAATGACAGAAGACTGTCCATTGTCAAACTAATTAATTACTGTATTTAATTATAAAAAATATGTAACAACATTCCAAACTTGTTTAACATTATCTAGTCCAAATATGGCATGATTACGCTCTGTGTCGGTTTGCAACGCTTTCAATTGGGGACTTTTATTTTGAAGGCAAACCGCAAACTCAACACCGAGGACGACGATCACTAGTGACCATGGCAACGGAGTAAACAAACATTTTCAACGTGTGGAAAGCATGCATAAAACGTTTTTACAGTCAACAAAAATGATTTACCCAAAAATAGATTAGAAAACAATAGTGTGTATTTTTATACGTTATTCTGTAAACCTGTAATGTAAGACTGCTAATTTGCTAGCTAGTGTGGCAAACTAGCATTTGGGGGGGGGGGGGGGGGGGGGCAAGCTGATACTTTTTTTCTTATTTTATGAAACTTTTAAAAGTGTTTAAAAATATATGGAGTTGTAATTATACGTTCGAAATGCATATTTAGCAAAGTACATAACTCATGGCGCGTTCAAGATAACTGGGAACTCGGAAAAATACGAGGTCAAATCATGACTTCTGTGATTTTCAGGTTGGAGCTCGAGAAAGAGGCCCGAGGTCCAGAGTTGGAATTCCGAGTTGGATGACCATTTGAAACGAATTTTCGCAGTCGGAACTGTTTTTTTTCCCGAGTTCCCAGAAGACTTCAACAATCTGAAGTCGGAAATCAGAGATTTCTGAGTTCCCCGTTTTTTTGAACGCTGCACAAACATGTTACGTTGTGTGGAGCGTGGGTATTGCGAATGCACCTCAACCAATAAAAACGTGTGATGTGCGGGACCGGTACGTTTAGTGTGCGGCGGCGAGTACTTTGAGTGCCTTGAGAGAGTGATTGGGTAGGCGGTGCCACGTGATCATCATCCTTCCACTGGAGTTCTACGACAGCAGAGAGCGGCTTTGGTAATTTCCCCGTCAAATTAATCTATATTGAGTTCAAACAAATAAAGGTTTCATACGATGGGAGACAAGAAGAGCCCCACAAGGTAAAATTACATATATATCTATAAATATTACCAGAAAATGTGATGAACACTTGTAAACATAGGGTGCGACCAATGGATGCGTAGCGCTAGCTACATTGTAGCTTCATGGCGGCTGACTGGCTCTTTTATGCCGGGGCCACCGTGTGTCAAATAGAAGCGTTTTACCTCGTAAATCTGACCATACGGCTCAAATAAGAGTAATTTGTATTGTTGTGTTTTTGTACAAATACACATCAATGAATGTTACCTAAAATGGCAATGCTGACAGTGTCGCTCCCCTTATCGTGTCTGTGTGTGTCTGTGTGTCTCTCTGTGTGTGTGTGCGTGCGCGTGTGGTTTGTGTGTGTTGTTTTTGTGTTTGAAGGCCGAAGCGGCAACCCAAGCCCTCTTCTGACGATGCCTACTGGGACTGTAGCGTATGTACTTTCAGGAACACCGCCGAAGCTTTCAAGTGTATGATGTGCGATGTCAGAAAGGGAACGTCAACACGGTAAGGGTTTCCACTAGATACCACAGCCACAAGTCTAAATTGTCTATATCGCAGTAGCGTGCCGTGGGCCTGGCGCCTGGGCCTTCAGTGAGGTCCTACACAGTCCCACCCGAATTAATCCACCTGTTATTACCATCATTTAGATGCCATGGCTCTAGACACTATACATTTAGACAGAAACGCAGTATAACCAGGCGTTGCGTCACCTTGAAATTGACATTTTTTTCAGAGAATTGCAGGGGAAGAGTACAATACAGTACAGTTCAACTAATAGGCAAGAACATAGTCGAGTGCAACAGAGTTATATTAATATTCTTCTTCTATCCATTTCTGGTCCACAAACTTTGAGCTTTAAGTCCCCCAAAAAATAAATACAGTGTGTTCACTAAACAGCGCATTGTCGCACCCAAAGCAGTTTCACCGTGATGATAAAGACACATAACTATTCACTGAAAATAAAAGAAAACAAATAATTTGCAACATAGGCTATTTGCCATTTTATTTTGTTAATATATAGGCTATTTAATATTAACGAAATAAAATGCGAAACATACATACACATTTAATAAAAAATAACATGCATTGTATGCCTACTCACCAAAGACTGATTATTAGACAGTTGCGTGCGCTTAGGGGATCGTGAGAAAAATGCTGCAAGGCCATTGAGGTTGGCAAAGAAGACCTTGCATTCTTTAAGCTTTGAGGCTCCTTGAGTCAGTACTAAATTTAGTCGATGTGCATAGCAGTGAATGAATAAGGCCATCGGTGCCCTCTCCTTAACTTTAGCCTGCACCCCATTGAGTCCAGATGCCATGACTGCTGCGCCATCAAAACACTGTGCCACAACTTTATCCAGACTACATTCATTTTCCTCCAAGAAACGGAAAATAAGAGCGGCAATGTCATCAGCTCGCTTGCCGCTTGTCACATCTTCAAACCGGATAAATCGCTCCTTGACTCCCGTGTCCGTCACATAACGCAGGACGAGTGAGAGCTGTAGCTCCACTCTGGTGTCCCCAAACGTTTTCAAAAGCACCATTGCTTGTAAGTGCCCAGCCGTACTTTGGTGTCTCGTTGCTGCCTTGGTTAGACAACTCAAGTTTGCAAAGCCAGTGTGGCTCCAAACACCAAATCGATCACTTGCAAATAATAGGCATTCCCAGCAGTACAGTTTGCAGTGCTTCTCGGAGCCTGTGAGCCATTGACAGCGCTCATAGTTGAAACTTTGAAAGTGGCGAACGAACGAACCCCTTTCCCGCCTGTGACAGGCTTTGTGGCGTCGGGCGACCTCTCCTTACAATGTCTAACTTTTCTTGAAAAGTTCGTCTTGAGAATGGCGTTATAATTATATCCTCGACCAAATCGATATCTTCTCCTCCTTCCGCCATTGTGGGTTCAAAAAACAGTAGAACGCGAATTAATTCGTTTATCAAATTTAGTTTCCTAGATCTGCATAGACCTGCCCATAGGACCTGCCTCTCAATATTGGTAATCCAATCAAAAGACGTGGACGCCCTACGCCTGCTAGCTGGCTCCTGTGTAGCACTGGAGCCAGCCAGCAGGCGTACAATAGCCAACTCTAAAGCTGATTGGTTGACACAAAATTTTAATTTCCATTCACTTTAAGCTACAAGCGCCCGCACTGTTGATTCTGAAGGCCTGAGGGCAGATTTTAGACCCCTGGCAACACATGATGGCTGAATATGATTGGATAAAAGATCTAACGTAAAGACCAGCCCTCCAAATCTCAACCTGGGGCTGGAAGCAGTGCAACCAAGAGGAAAGCTATGAAATGAAGAGTATAACTCTTACTCTGGGGAATAATTTAATACATATTTGTGGGAAAATATATTTAAAAAAAAATTATATTCTGATGATGTTTAGGCCAGCAGAGAAGGCCTTGCAGGCCCTGACGGCCCACCACTGCTATATCGTAACAATTTATGAAAATAAACATTTGCTTTTTGGTCTTTATTTAAGGTTAGCAGTGTGGTTGAGATTAGGTTTAAAATCACATTTTAAGAACATACATTTAAGAAATATGTGGGTTTATATGTGGCTGTGGTAACTAGTGATGACTGGGAAGAAGATCAAAGATGATGTCCAGACAGTTTGACTTTTGGGTGTAAACCTATTGTGCAGATTATTCATAAATCATTGTAATTGTACCCTAAATTCAAGTGGTTATTTTGAGCGAGACATTTCTATTATGGGGACATTATTTGACAGATTCTATGGTGTAGTTCGTCTGACAGATTGTGTCAAATGTGTTGTTTTTTTCAATAAAGGGTATAAAACAACAAGTTTGAACCCTTCTAAATTTTCATTTCTCAAGATGTCCGGAGCCATGCACAGAACTTAACCCACTGAGCACAAATGCCAGGCGTATGCATTCCTGTACCCTCAATATGTTGTCGCTATGCAGTATTTGTCTATGTGCAGTGTGCTTCCTTATGATAGTTTTTCCCCCATACATACAATTCATCATACACTAGAAATCTAGCAAAACAAGTCACAGGACCCCTGTATATTTTCAGTGTGCATAAATATGCAGTGCATATATGTATGTACCTGCTGCTCATGGCCTAATATCCAATATTAATAATCGCTCATCTGTTTTCTAGGAAGCCTCGCCCTGTCTCCCAAATGGTTGCCCAGCAAGTCACTGCACAGTTTGCTTCACCCACACAACCCAAAAAAGAGAAGAAGGAGAAATCGGACAAAGAGAAGAGTGAAAAGGAACCGACACAGAAAAAGAACAGCCACAAGAAGACGAGGTAAGGAGGGAACTGTTTGAACAACATATTCACAAAGATACTATGAGGGTTGGAGAATATTTGAATCATCTCGTTTTATTATGATTATTACATTCTATCAAAATCATTTACAGGTTCCAAGTGACCTGCTATAACATCAATGTCAAGACTTAAAAATTGCTGTCTCGCTATGATCACCAACACCTTGGCAGAGCATGAAGAATGTGAAAATGTCTTAGATTTAGGGCTCACGTGCTGACCAGACTGGACACGTCGCAAAATAAATGTAGAAATCCATGTTATTCAATTATTGCACCCACACTGCTCGCGCGCGCTAACGAGCGTCTGCGATGCCATGGGCTAAAATAGAACTCCTTTCTATTTCTGACGCAGATCGCGCTGATAGTCCTGCCTCCCATCTCCTCATTGGTTTATAGAAGCAGGTACCCACGTGCCATCTCCTCATTGGTTATACCCACGTGGGTGATTGAAAGACAAACTGTTTTGCCAGTCGTCGTGGTAATACTATGAAAGTTTAGATGCCGATCACCATATAAGTTCAAAGATGGAAAAAGCCTGGAAGGAGGAGAGATGACTAGAAACAATTCAGTTGGCCGTTTTATTTGTGGATTAATTGTCGGAGTAGAGGACCTTGTGCATTTCAGGTAAAATAACAACTCAATGTTTATATCCCAGGACAAATTAGCTAGCAAGCTAACTAGCTAAATTGGCATACATTTTTAATGCTTTTTGACCTGTCCCCAAATTAATGTCATTGGTTCAGAGTTTGTTTTGATATTTTAACCTGCGTGTCGTGATCGCGTTTGGTGTAGGGGGACAAAATTTTCGCACGATGGCACACGCGCGCAGCCAGTTTGGTTCCGTGTTAGACACACCAATAGCGCTTGCTGGCCAAGAGCACTTAGCACCTCTGATTTTGTAATTTGTGCACCGATTTTACTAAGGCCAAACTTCTTTAGGAAAACAGCCCTAATGTTGGAAACAAACCTCATTACGTTGTCATCCAGAGTCACATTTATTTATTTTCCAAGCTAGAGCACACTATTTTACAGCAGGTTTTTAAAGGACCCACCCAAGTTTGGTCTGCTTCATGTATTCATTTTTGTCATGGAAACCATATTGAAATGCTAGTATCGTTCCGGGCCTAGATTTTACATGTAGGGGGTGCGTGCGCGCAACTCAATATTAGGAAGATGTCTTTAATATTTTGAGAGTATTTTGTGTAGATCTTTGACAAATTACAATTAAATATATTCCAATCCCACTTTGTAAGACAGTAAAATGTGAATAAATCAAGGGGATGAACACTTACGATACCTACTATATATCCATCCATACTTCTCTGTCTCCATCCCAGGCCCAGGTTAAAAAACGTGGACCGGAGCAGTGCCCAGCACCTAGAGGTAACGGTGGGTGACCTTACGGTCATAATCACAGACTTTAAGGAGAAAGCCAAGCCCGCCTCCACTCCTTCCAGTGCCGCCTCGGCAGACCAGCACAGCCAGAGCGGCAACACCAGTTCTGACAACACTGAAAGGGGGGTGTCCCGGTCGTCCTCGCCGCGGGGGGAGGGGTCCTCAGTTAACAGCGAGAGTCACTAATCTCCCATTTCCTCCCTCCTCGCCTAACATAGTCTTGTGGAACCAGACAAGTGTGTCTCTGAATATTGCATACAAGTCTGGCATGCAAGATTACACCCAACGCTACATACACCCTTATGTCACCCCCATATCCATCACCCCACACTCCAACCCAGCATTTCAACATGCACACATTGTAAAAAAAAATATATATAATAATAAAACTTATGTATTATGAGGCTGGTGCTGGGAGGACGCTGTGTATCATCAACGAATTGGTTTCAGCCAATATCTGTCGGTCGTGTTCAGTAGGCAGCAAGCAGAAGAAAATTGACTGAAACTGGAAGGTAATACCTGGACTTATCCAATAAATAAGAAACGATCATGTTTGTTTTCTGTTGCACAACGTTTTAAAACATTTTGCTATGGTGTGACCTAATGAAAACGACCATGGCCTGAGTGAACTGAACTGAAGCTGGGTCTTGACTGTGTTGAATGAACCCTGCCTTGCATGCACAGCTAGCTGAGTGATGCCATGGGATCTGATGGTATTTACTTACAACACCTCAGTGTTGTAGTGTCATCCCTCATCACACACTTAGTGGTTGGTTTCTGTCTCTTACCAATGTGGACTATTGCAGAGTAAAAGAGTGCTTTAGCTACAGAGGAATACGAATATGCATTATGAGTAGGGTTGCAAAATTCTGGTAACTTACCCGAAATCCATAGGTTTTCCAGAAATCACCTGGACGATTCCCCGACTCCGAGAATAAGTAGGAAATTCAGGATTCCTCCAACTGAGAGAACTGGAAAACCTGGGAATTTTGGCAAAGTTACCAAAATTTGCAACAACCCTAGTTATGAGAGAATAAATGTGAAGCGAGTGGTCCATCTCTTGATTGTAGATTGACAGATATATTTTTTGTTAGCAGCAGATTGCACCTGCTGGCATATGGTGTGCATTAATTAATGAGAAGATATTGGACCAGTTTCCCAGATACATAGTAGTCCTTGACTAATCACTTTGAATGGAGAATCTCCATTGAACCTTCTTCTTAGTCCAACAGTAGGCTGAATCTGTGTCTGGGAAACAGGCCCATTGTTTTATAAAGCATTATAAAGCATTTCAGTTTGGCCAAAATTTTACTGCCCATGTTACTGAATATTATCAGTGCTTTATGTTACTGGTTATAACCAGCCATGTTGTCATATGTACATCAATGAGCATCTCAATTATTGCGTTACTATTTAATGTTTGATTCACAATTGAGAATATTGTTATGAAGTATGCTTCTCTTCCACAAGTTTGTAGAGTCAAGCATGCTGTCATCCAACAGTGGTTTATATTGAAAATATGAAATAAAACTAAACTGATAGGTTCATCAGTCAGACTTGAGTTTCCTCCGTTTGTGCTCAGTGGATGGCAGATGGGTCTTAACCATAGACTTTTATGGCTGCGTTTACACGGGTAACCAATTCATGATTCTTTTTTTTTCATGAATTGGTCTTTTGACCAATCAGATCAGCTCTGAAAAAGATCTGATGTAAAAAAAAATATATATATATATTAGTGGGAGAAATATTCGATTTGGGCTGCCTATTTAAATGCAGCCTAAGCTCCTCACACAGGAGACTGTATTTGGGATATTCATGGATAGCCCTCATTTTTATAACCTATTTACAAGTACTGTATCTGCTAGAGTCTGGATAACTTGACATGCTAAGGAATTTAGTTAGGAGACCCATAAAGACCTATTTCTGAGTGGCGCAGCGGTCTATGATTCACTGCGTCGCAGTGCTTGAGGCATAGCTACAGACCCGGGTTCGATCCCAGGCTGTGTCACAACTGGCCTTGACCGGGAGTCCCATAGGGCGGCGCAAAATTAGCCGAGCGTTGTCTGGGTTAGGGGAGGGTTTGGCAGGGGGGCTTTACTTGGCTCATCGCGCTCTAGCGACTCCTTGTGGCGGGCTGGGCGCCTGCAGGCTGACCTCCGTCGTTAGTTGAACAGTGTTTTCTCGGACACATTGATGCTTCCGGGTTAAGCGGCCGGGTTATTAAAGAAGAGCGGTTTGGCGGGTCCTGTTTTAGAGGACGCATGCCTTTCCCAAGCCTGTTGGAATTGCAGCGATGAGACAAGATCGAAAAAGGGGGTCAAATAAAATGTTTTAAAAATATACACTGCTCAAAAAAATAAAGGGAACACTTAAACAACACAATGTAACTCCAAGTCAATCACACTTCTGTGAAATCAAACTGTCCACTTAGGAAGCAACACTGATTGACAATAAATTTCACATGCTGTTGTGCAAATGGAATAGACAACAGGTGGAAATTATAGGCAATTAGCAAGACACCCCCAATAAAGGAGTGGTTCTGCAGGTGGTGACCACAGACCACTTCTCAGTTCCTATGCTTCCTGGCTGATGTTTTGGTCACTTTTGAATGCTGGCGGTGCTTTCATTCTAGTGGTAGCATGAGACGGAGTCTACAACCCACACAAGTGGCTCAGGTAGTGCAGCTCATCCGGGATGGCACATCAATGCGAGCTGTGGCAAGAAGGTTTGCTGTGTCTGTCAGCGTAGTGTCCAGAGCATGGAGGCGCTACCAGGAGACAGGCCAGTACAGGAGACGTGGAGGAGGCCGTAGGAGGGCAACAACCCAGCAGCAGGACCGCTACCTCCGCCTTTGTGCAAGGAGGAGCGCTGCCAGAGCCCTGCAAAATGACCTCCAGCAGGCCACAAATGTGCATGTGTCTGCTCAAACGGTCAGAAACAGACTCCATGAGGGTGGTATGAGGGCCCGACGTCCACAGGTGGGGGTTGTGCTTACAGCCCAACACCGTGCAGGATGTTTGGCATTTGCCAGAGAACACCAAGATTGGCAAATTCGCCACTGGCGCCCTGTGCTCTTCACAGATGAAAGCAGGTTCACACTGAGCACATGTGACAGACGTGACAGAGTCTGGAGACGCCGTGGAGAACGTTCTGCTGCCTGCAACATCCTCCAGCATGACCGGTTTGGCGGTGGGTCAGTCATGGTGTGGGGTGGCATTTCTTTGGGGGGCCGCATAGCCCTCCATGGGCTCGCCAGAGGTAGCCTGACTGCCATTAGGTACCGAGATGAGATCCTCAGACCCCTTGTGAGACCATATGCTGGTGCGGTTGGCCCTGGGTTCCTCCTAATGCAAGACAATGCTAGACCTCATATGGCTGGAGTGTGTCAGCAGTTCCTGCAAGAGGTAGGCATTGATGCTATGGACTGGCCCGCCCGTTCCCTAGACCTGAATCCAATTGAGCACATCTGGGACATCATGTCTCGCTCCATCCACCAACGCCACGTTGCACCACAGACTGTCCAGGAGTTGGCGGATGCTTTAGTCCAGGTCTGGGAGGAGATCCCTCAGGAGACCATCCGCCACCTCATCAGGAGCATGCCCAGGCGTTGTAGGGAGGTCAAACAGGCACGTGGAGGCCACACACACTACTGAGCCTCATTTTGACTTGTTTTAAGGACATTACATCAAAGTTGGATCAGCCTGTAGTGTGGTTTTCCACTTTAATTTTGAGTGTGACTCCAAATCCAGACCTCCATGGGTTGATAAATTTGATTTCCATTGATAATTTGTGTGTGATTTTGTTGTCAGCACATTCAACTATGTAAAGAAAAAAGTATTTAATAAGAATATTTCATTCATTCAGATCTAGGATGTGTTATTTTAGTGTTCCCTTTATTTTTTTGAGCAGTGTATAATAAATAGGTCTTTATTTTTGTTTGTGTCTGTTAGAAACGTGTACACTGGTATGTATACATGAGGCGGTATTGTATTGCAGATGTTTGTAAGGCTAATATTTCCTAATCTCTTTCCTTCATATCTAATTACTAAGGTATTTAGCTAGCTAGTATCTAGTAGGAAGCTATTTGATCATAGTTCAACTTGTCCTGCAAGCCAATGGGTGCTTTCCAGACACCCAGATACACAAAAAAAAGTATGGCCAAAAGTATGTGTATTTGGACACCCCTTCAAATGAGTGGACTCGGCTATTTCAGCCACATGTATAAAGTTGAGCACACAGCCATGCAATCTCCATAGACAAACATTGGCAGTAGAATGGCCCGTACTGAAGAGCTAAGTGACTTTTATCGTGGCAAAAACATTATAGGATGACACCTTTCCGATAAGTCAGTTCGTAAAATGTCTGCCCTGCTAGAGCTGCCCTGGTCAACTGTAAGTGCTGCTATTGTGAAGTGGAAATGTCTAGGAGCAACAACTGCTCACAACAAAGAGGTGTGCCACACAAGCTCACAGAACGGGGCCACCGAGTGCTGAAGTGTAAAAAAATTGACTGTCCTTGGGTTGCAACACTCACTGAGTCCAAACTGCCTCTGGAAGCAAAGTCAGCACAAGAACTGTATGTTGGGAGCTTCAAGACATGGGTTTCCATGTCCGAGCAGCCACACACAAGCCTAAGATCACCATCCTCAATGCCAAGCATCGGGTGGAGTTGTGTAAAGCTCGCCGCCATGGGACTCTGGAGCAGTAGAAACACGTTTTCTGGAGTGATGAATCATGCTTCACCATCTGGCAGTCTGACGGACAAATCTAGGTTTGGCGGATGCCAGGAGAATGCTACCTGCCCGACTGCATAGTGCCAACTATAAAGATTGGTGGAGGAGGAATTGTGGTCTGGGGCTGTTTTTCATGGTTCGGGCTAGGCCCCTTAGCTCCAGTGCAGGGAAATCTTAATGCTACAGCATACAATGACATTCTAGATGATTCTGTGCTTCCAACTTCGTGGCAACAACTTTGGGATGAATTGGAACACAGACTGCGTGTCGGGCCAAATCGCCCAACATCAATGCTCGACCACACTAATGCTCTTGTGGCTAAACATCCCGACAGCAATGTTCCAACATGTAGTGGAAAGCCTTCCAAAAAGAGTGAAGGCTGTTCTTGGAGCAAAGGGGGGACCAATTCCATATTCATGCCCGTGATTTTGGAATGAGATGTTCTATGAGCCGGAGTCCACATACTTTTGACCGTGTAGTGCATGAAATAATATCTGGAACAGTAATTAGGGGTGTATTCATTACGCTAATTCTGTAGCAAAACGTTTTCTCTGTTGCAAAACGTTTGCTATAGAAACGGTTTACTCCAAACCGAAAACGTGTTACAACGAAGACGACAGTTTCTATTGGACAAATGTAGGTAAGTCCCTCCGTTTCGTCCCGTTTGCTCTGTTTGCTTCCATTTGGTTCTTAAACTGTAAACGATTTCCTTTGCAAGACGTAATGAATACACCCCTGTGCTTTGGTTTCTTGACAGAAGGTGGAGCTCAAAGTTGACGTAAACACAACGCTAGTTAGTCAATGTAAATCCATATCTGAAAGAATGTTACGGTAGTACGGTTAAGTGCATTTTTTTTATTCACAAAATGCGATGTTATCTTCATGCACTTCTACTGTGCATGGTCTTTGCTGTCTTTTCGGTGCTGTATGTTTTTAATCAACTACCGGTAGCCTCGTCTTTTGAGTCGCAATACGAAGACGGATGGACCGACAGAAGAACAAAACAATCCAGTGGCAGGCAACCCCGATTTGGGGCCCAAGACACTGGGCACATAGTCAGGAAAGGTGGAGTGGCGAGCCTTTTCGACCATCAAGAAGATGACAGGACCAGGTAAAATAACAATTTATTAGCTAACTAGGTAGTTAGTTGGCTACGGAAGTCAGCCAAGTCACTAGCTAACACGCTAAAGCTAGCCACACTTGTAAAACACTAGCCACAACTCTTCGCTAGCAGGATTACTAGCTAACGTTAGCTAACCAGCTAATCTGTTGACTTTACAGATAAAACATTGCCCCGTACCATAAGGATGACGATGTACAACCACAGATCAATGAGCCAGTGGGTTAACTAACAATGGGTTACCAAAGTCGTAATGCCATGGTGAGGATGTTGATAATCATTGCCTGCTTTAAATCCATTAACCTGCTAATTCACAATTATCCACATTGCAATTTGTTGATTTTTTCCCCCCATGTGAGCTAACGTTACCTATCAAGAGATGTCCTGCTTAGTTCAAGAAGATGGGTACTTACCTAACTAGTTATCTATTTCTACAAATATTAGAGAAACTCAAGCAGTTTGCTAGATAACAAAGTAACTCTCTAATCTACCCCTATCAGGATTCAATCACCATGGAACCAAAAGGCATTCAACTTGTTGTTCTGTCTTGTGTAAGGCATTGTCAGTGTTCTTACTGGAATCCCTATTGTAAACTGCCTCCTGATGTTTGTGGAATGAACTGATTATTGGGACCCATGTATGCATGGCTGGGGCAACCCCTTGAAAGGCAGACAGTGGCCACTTTACTCATTTTAAAATCTGGCAGTAGCTGTGCGTGGGTAAAATCACTGGGGAAGCCAAGCCAGAAAAAAAGCCATGTTACAACCTGGTTGTGGTGTTTGCTCTATAACCTGTTAGTTCATATGCCTTGACACCGTGATATATAGGCCTAAGGTCGAGACAATAAGAAGACGGTGGCAGAATAAATGTTGTTTCATAACAAAACCGGTGAGCAAACTCTGTCCGGTGAAGTCCATAAACCATATTGCATGTAACAAACAGTTAGGTTACCTACAGGAAGTTAATGTTTGCAACATTTTTGGACTACTAAACAACTGTTGAGTTAGAAACACGAAGAGTAACTGCAAGTCGCAAAGAAAACAGGTGGTGCACCGTTTCAACATCATCAAATCACCGATGCTTAGTCTAAAATTAAAAGATACCAAAAATAATGTAGTCCAATCAATGTAAGCTAAATATGATTTGGCTGTCTATGGTTCTGATTTGTGTGTGTGTTTGTGCAAGTAGAAAAACATTTTGGCTACAAATATTCAAAACTCATGAGGGGCTGCAGTTGCTCGTGGGAATCATGAGAAACGCCAATGCCTTCCTCTTTCTTGTTGACTAAACAGTATATGACTTCGTCATACAGTACGCTTTTAGTTTTTGTTGCTATAGGCTAGCGAGCAAGCATTTTATCCAGGTAGCCTAACTTCATTTCATGGGCAACAATGAGCCAGCTAGTTTAGGAAAGGGCCTATTTTAGCTAGCTAGACACCGGAGGACAACAACACAACGAGATGCAAAAATTCTAGTTTTTTCTGTAAATAACATTTTGCTCTCGATGGGATTGGTGTGAAGCCAAATCCAAACTGGCTTCCCTCGACAACATTCACAGTTAAGCACACACAGTTTAGCTCAACGCTGATTGACTATTTTATGCTTAAAAAAAAAAAAAATGTATCAAATGTTCGCTGGCTTCCCTTGCATTTAAACCTACATGCTGCAACACTGTCCTACTCTTTTTGACCAGACAGCATCAGATAGATGGGCTACACAAACAGAGACAGAGGGGCACTGTTTCGCTCGCTCTGACGCTTTCTCCGGTGAGATACATTCAGCCTCTTGCGAATTAAAGGAAAGTTATGAAACACATTTGAAAGATGAATTGTTTTTTTCTTGGGAAATGTTTTGGGGAATCCTGGCTTCCCTTTACGTCCATGAATACACACCACTGCAACCTCGACCCGGTTTCCCAAAAGCATCTTAAGGCATAGTTAGAAAAGAGGAGTGGGAGGCCCCGGTGCACAACTGAGCAAGAGGACAAGTACATTAGTTTAGAGTTTGAGAAACAGACGCCTCACAAGTCCTCAACTGGCAGCTTCCTTAAATAGTACCCGCAAAACACCAGTCTCAACGTCAACAGTGAAGAGGCGACTCCGGGATGCTAGCCTTCTAGGCAGAGTTGCAAAGAAAAAGTCATATCTCAGACTGGCCAAAAAAAAGATTAAAATTAGCAAAAGAACAGACACTGGACAGAGGAACTCTGCCAAGATGGCCAGCATCCCCGAGTCGCCTCTTCACTGTTGATGTTGAGACTGGTCTTTTGCGGGTACTATTTCACGTATCTGCCAGTTGAGGACATGTGAGGCGTCTGTTTCTCAAACTAGAGACACTAATGTACTTGTCCTCTTGCTCAGTTGTGCACCCCACTCTTTCTATTCTGGTTAGAGCCAGTTTGCACTGTTCTGTGAACGGAGTAGTACACAGCGTTGTACGAGATCTTCATTTTCTTGGCAATTTCTCAGAACAAGAATAGACTGAGTTTCAGAAGAAAGGTCTTTGTTTCTGGCCATTTTGAGCCTGTAATTGAACCCACAAATGTTGATGCTCCCAGATACTCAAATAGTCTGAAGGCCAGTTTTATTGCTTCTTTAATTAGAACAACAGTTTTCACCTGTTCAAACATATTTGCGAAAGGGTTTTCTAATGATCAATTAGCCTTTTAAAATTATAAACTTGGATTAGCTAACACAACGTGCTATTGGAACACAGGAGTGATTGCTGATAATGGCTATGTAGATATTCCATTTTTTTTTTTTTTAAATAACCATTTCCAGCTACAATAGTCATTTACAACATTAACTATGTCTACACAGTATTTCTGATCAATTTGATGTTATTAGCTTTTCATTCAAAAACAAAGACAATTCTAAGTGACCCTAAACTCTAGCATTAAGCGATTACACTACATCTGAGCTGCTTCAATATTTATATATATTAGGCCTATAGGCTACAACTATCTAAAAGCTCACAAATTTCACTGTAGCCTAACCAATAACCTAAACGTTACCATATTAGGTCTATGCCAATGTTGCTTGTCTTGGTACTTAATGTTTAATTGTAGAATATCTGTAGGCCTACTTGAAGCCCATTTCCTGCCTGCCGTTAGACTACAATGATTTGTTCAGCAATTGCTAAAACCATTGTCATATTTAATTTTTAGGTCACTTTGGATATTTTCTATAGCAACGAGGGAACGAGCGATTGAATTTGGCTTTATTTATTCATTCGTGCGCACAGTTTGCACACTAAAGAAATACATAATTTACTAAATCAAACATTGCATACAAAATAGCAGGAGAAAACAGAATACATGTCAAACATACTAATACAAAAACATGAATACATAATAGGCTATATTCTGGAGTCATTTTCAACACGTGACAGCTCCTGTAACGACAGTTAAGTTTCACTTTGTATCGAGTGCACAGCATGGTGTTTTGGGAAACGGGTGTGTCATTTTCGGCCGTTGTTTTTACGATGCATCATTAAAACATGTGTAAATTCCATTGTTATCGGGAAACCTGGCCTTGTAGTGTAGTCATAATACCCATGAAACCTAGCGGTCAAACACAGAAATGGTTCCCAAAAAAATGCCCACCATACATTTGATCCATTGTGGATTTTAGAAACACTTCAGATAAGGGCTGTGTTTCGTCTTACCCTGGCGTGATGTTTTGAAAACCGTGTAAATCTCTCTGACAATGTGATTTTTTAAAAATAAATATATTTGCCTGTATTTACCCTCCAAAATTGAAATGCTAATGTGGCTATCATACAGAACTACAAATGCCTGTCTCAAGCTTCACATCACTCACCAGGGCTATGATGATCTGGAAGAGACTGCCAAATCGAGGCAAAGGTAAGAATCTCTGGATTAACTATCTAATGTTAGCTAAATGTAGTAATTAGTCAATTGTTTAAATTGACAATTCTGTTAACTGTCTTGAGCAAGTTTTTTAAACGGAAAATGCCTGTTAGCTAGCTAGCTCATGGTTAGCTAGTTAGCCATCTAGCCAGGATAATGTTGCTAACGTAGCCATCTAGCCAGGATAATGTTGCTACGTTAGCAACGTTGTCCTGTCTAGATGGCTACGTTAGCCATATTTGTCTAGCCATTTAAATGCTTGAGAAATTCTTAAAAATGATTTCTAGCTTTCTTTGGCCTTTATAAAGCAACAATCTAGCTTGCTAGTTAATTGAATTTATCACAGGTGTTCTCCAATCAAGTTGTAGAAACATCTCAATGATTATCAATGGAAATAGGATGCACCTGAGCTCCGTTTCGAGTCTCATAGTCATAGCAAAGGGTCTGAAAACGTATGTAAATAAAGGTGTATTTTTTTTTTTTTTTTCGCTTTGTCATTATGGGTTATTGTGTGTAAATTGCTTAAGATTTTTTTAATCCATTTTATAATAAAGCTGTAAGGGGTCTGAATACTTCCCGAATGCACGTATGTCGCAAATAAAAGCCCTGGGTAGCGAGTTGATACAATTCCAAGTCTGGAAGGTTAAAACTACCTTCAGGCCGTGAACTTGACAGTTCATGCAGCTTTAGTATTCTGATCATAGAGGTCTGAACATGGAATTCTGAGCGCGTCATGCATCGACACCTACATTTAAATGTCTACCGTGTCCAGATTCCTTTTTCCCGCACCATATTCAAATGCCTAGAATGCATTCAACAAATGGTGTAATAGGCAAAATATGATAACACAACAACTGATGGCTGTAGGAAACTACTGTGGCAAACTAGCCAGCTAACCTCTGTAGCTAGCCAGCATGCTAGCAAGCGATGGTAAAGGGATTGTAACTGGGTTAGCATTAGCTAGCTGGCTAGCATTTATGAGGCCAGCAAACACTTTCCTCACACGCTAGGAACGTATGTCCCCCAACGTCACCCACTGTATGCGCTTTCGGTAGGTAGCCTGATTTGCGTCCAGACAGGAGAAATCTGGCCATCCAGATCTAAACACAATCAGTCCACGAAACGATTTTTGTGCGTCTAGACCCGTGTTTTCAATATTTTTTTTTAAATTTTTTAAAAAAAAATTACCGTTATTTTACCAGGTAAGTTGACTGAGAACACGTTCTCATTTGCAGCAACGACCTGGGGAATAGTTACAGGGGAGAGGAGGGGGATGAATGAGCCAATTGTAAACTGGGGATTATTAGGTGACCGTGATGGTTGAGGGCCAGATTGGGAATTTAGCCAGGACACCGGGGTTAACACCCCTACTCTTACGATAAGTGCCATGGGATCTTTAATGACCTCAGAGAGTCAGGACACCCGTTTAACGTCCCATCCGAAAGACGGCACCCTACACAGAGCAGTGTCCCCAATCACTGCCCTGGGGCATTGGGATCTTTGTTTAGACCAGAGGAAAGAGTGCCTCCTACTGGCCCTCCAACACCACTTCCAGCAGCACCTGGTCTCCCATCCAGGGACTGACCAGGACCAACCCTGCTTAGCTTCAGAAGCAAGCCAGCAGTGGTATGCAGGGTGGTATGCTGCTATGCTATGCATATGCTGATATGATCTTCGTATTCTGATAGCAGAAGCAGAAGTCAGATAGCAGAAGTCGCATTGTAAGTGTCAAGTGTAGAAACCACTTCAGACTTCGGAATATGTGCAGCATTTTTTATTTGTCTAAGACCGAGTATACTTTTAATTTTATTTTTTTAGAATGTCTTCGGTGGGGTAATTGGTATTGGATTTGGATTTGTCAGTCATGCCATTCTAAAGAGGTTTATTCTACCTGTAAGATTTATGGGAAGATTATTCAATTGAATTAAATCTTCTTTCATATTGTTGAGTAATAAATGCAGCAAAAAAAGAAACGTCCTCTCACTGTCAACTGCGTTTATTTTCAACAAATTTAACATGTGTAAATATTTGTATGACCATAAGATTCAACAACTGAGACATAAACTGAACAAGTTCCACAGACAGGTGACTAACAGAAATTGAATAATGTGTCCCTGAACAAAGGGGGGGGGGGTCAAAATCAAAAGTAACAGTCAGTATCTGGTGTGGCCACCAGCTGCATTAAGTACTGCAGTGCATCTCCTCCTCATAGACTGCACCAGATTTGCCAGTTCTTGCTGTGAGATGTTACACCACTCTTCCACCAAGGCACCTGCAAGTAGTTCCCGGACATTTCTGGGGGGAATGGCCCTAGCCCTCACCTTCCGATCGAACAGGTCCCAGATGTGCTCAATGTTATTGAGATCCGGGCTCTTTGCTGGCCATGGCAGAACACTGACATTCCTGTCTTGCAGGAAATCATGTACAGAACGAGCAGTATGGCTGGTGGCATTGTCATGCTGGAGGGTCATGTCAGGATGAGCCTGTAGGAAGGGTACCACATGAGGGAGAAGGATGTCTTCCCTGTAAACACACAGTTTTGAGATTGCCTGCAATGACAACAAGCTCAATCCGATGATGCTGTGACACACCGCCCCAGACCACGACGGGCCCTCCACCTCCAAATCGATCCCACTCCAGAGTACAGGCCTCGGTGTAACGCTCATTCCTTCGACGATAAACGCGAATCCGACCATCACCCCTGGTGAGACAAAACCGTGACCTGTCAGTGAAGAGCACTTTTTGCCAGTTCTGTCTGGTCCAGCGACGGTGGGTTTGTGCCCATAGGTGACGTTGTTGCCGGTGATGTCTGGTGAGGACCTGCCTTAAAACAGGCCTACAAGTCCTCAGTCCAGCCTCTCTCAGCCTATTGTGGAAAGTCTGAGCACTGATGGAGGGATTGTGCGTTCCTGTTGTAACTCGGGCAGTTGTTGTTGCCATCCTGTACCTGTCCCGCAGGTGATGTTCGGATGTACCGATCCAGTGCAGGTGTTGTTACACGTGGTGTGCCACTGCGAGGACGATCAGCTGTCCGTCCTGTCTCCCTGTAGTGCTGTCTTAGGCGTCTCACAGTATGGACATTGCAATTTATTGCCCTGGCCACATCTGTAGTCCTCATGCCTCCTTGCAGCATGCCTAAGGTGCGTTCACGCAGATGAGCAGGGACCCTGGGCATCTTTCTTTTGATGTTTTTCAGAGTCAGTAGAAAGGCCTCTTTAGTGTCCAAAGTTTTCATAACTGTGACCTTAATTGGCTACCGTCTGTAAGCTGTTAGTGTCTTAATGACTGTTCCACAGGTGCATGTTCATTAATTGTTCATTGAGCAAGCATGGGAAAGTGTTTAAACCCTTTACAATGAAGATCTGTGAAGTAAGTTATTTGGATTTTTACGAATTATCTTTGAAAGACAGGGTCTTGAAAAAGAGACATTTCTTTTTTTGCTGAGTTTATAATAAAGTTACCTTTATATATTTGTCACATTAATCATCCTAAGTATTAAATATTTGTTGTGGTCCACTTAAAGGATCGCTGTAGATTTGAGTTATTTTTCCTATTGCCATTATTTTGTTTTTTTAGAATTGCCAGTGCAAACAGGAAGGGGGGTGAGGGGACATCAGTCTTGTGCCCCTTTGTAAAGCAATTTAATCAGATATTGTTTGTGTATATTTTAGCTTTAGGACATTTTATACAATATTTTTATAAAATGTATTATTTAATCTGGAAAGTTGAAAGCTTCCAAAGTTTTTAGTAGAAAAGGACATTCAAGTTTGTCACGCCTTTTCGGCATCAACAGCAATTATTGATAGATCTATATCTAGGTTTTTTTGCAAACTGAAACTTGCTCTTGAATGGAATTCTATGGTAAAGCCATCCATTCCTGGTACTTTTCTCTGTGCAAATGTTTTAACAATATCTAATATTTATTCTTGGGTGATCTCAGTTTTTAGTGATTCTTTTTTGTCTACTGATAATTGCTTCAGAGTTGTTGAGATTAAACGATGCTCCTACAAAGGTTCTAACGATGGACGATGCTTTTGGGAAACCGGGCCCTGGTCTCAGTATGCCAACTCCTATGGTCAACGGGGTGACAAACAGTGACCATTTAGTAGTTGGCAAGATAGCATTAAAAAATCAAGCTTTATTTATACAGCACATTTTCAACATGGAATGCAACGCAATGTGCTTTACAGAAAAAATACAATAAAAAAATAAAAGCTGAAATATTTACGACACAACAAACATAAGATTTTAAATAAATAAGAGAACTAAAAATCACCCTAAGGATAAGCAAAGCTAAAAAAAATTGTTTTTAAGATCTGTTTTAAATATGTCTACAGTTTCAGCCTCCCTCAGGTTCTCTGGCAGGCTATTCCAGAGGCTGGGTGCATAATACCTAAAGGCTGCCTCTCCATGCCTCTTGGTTCTAGGCTTTGGGATAGTTAAAAGACCAGTGCCAGAGGACCTGAGGCACTCGCTGGGTACATAACTTAAAAGCATGTCATGTATTGGGGTACACAATCGTGGATTGATTTAAAAACCAATAGAAGACTCTTAATTCAAAAACTCACAGGCAGCCAGTGCAGAGACCTTAAAACCAGTGTAATGTCAGTACCCGTGCTGCAGCATTCTGTATGTTTTGCAGTTGACCAATGGCTTTCCTGGGTAGACCAGACAGGAGAGCATTACAGTAGTCAAGCCTGTTTGTAATAAAAGCATGGATGAGTCTCTGTCGGCCTGAGAGAGAAACGGCCGCACCTTGGCAAAGTTCCTTAGGCGGTTAAAAAGCTATTTTGGTCACATTCCTGATGTGTTATTCAAAATTTTGTTCAGAATCTAAAACAACACCTAGGTGTTTTTGCCTGCTGTTTTATCTTCTTATGGCTTGTGAATTAAAATTTGCAGCTAGATTCTCTCATTGCTTTGGCTCGAACAACACGTACCCCGGTCTTGTCTTGATTTAGCTGGAGGAAGTTGTGAGCCATCCAAGTATTTAAATCCCCAATACAGTCTCATTTATCCGTGGAGCTAAAATCCTCTGGGGACACAGAAATGGAAAGTTGTGTATCGTCTGCGTAGCAGTGAAAATCAATGCTGTGCTTTCTGATAACGCTGCCAAGAGGTAACATGTATATAAACTGAACAGTACCGGAGCCAAAATCGAACCTTGTGGAATGCCACATGTAATATGTAGTTTATCGAAGTTATGTTCACCAAAGTTTGACAAACTCTCGACCGGTTAAATAGGTCCTAAACTAATTTAGAACTGGACCGGAGAGGCCAACCCACCTCTCCAGTCTGTCAAGAAGGACATCATGGTCAACAGTGTCGAAGACAGCCTTAGTTAAAGTTGCGTATGTGGTGCGGACAAAAAGCAGATTTGAAATGTAAAAAATGTTGCCACTTAAACAAATATTTTGTTTGAACACCAATTTCTCCAGAATTTTGCTTTATTTCTCCAGAATTTTGCTTAAAAATGGAAGGTTGGAGATTGCCCAAAAAAATCTAGTTTTACTTTTCTTCAGAAGGGGTTTCACCATAGCAGTTTTTAGTGCAGTGGGGAAAGTGCCTGTGAACAATGAGTGATTTTAACAATATCTTGCACTTCTTCAGATATACAATTAAAAATAGTTTTGATGAAGGTGGTGGGGATAGGATCGAGAAGGCAGCTACAAGGCTTAAGTTGTGATATCACTTTCCTGAGCATGTCTGTGTCAACCAGGGAAAATAAATCCGTAGTGCCTTTTGCGTGGTAGTCTAGGGCACATACCATCAAACTTCTCATCAGGTCTTGCTTGAATGATACCCAGCCTAATGTTGGTTCTTATCTTATCTCTGAAATATGCTGCAAACTCATCACATTTAGATGAGGGAAGTCCACATAAATTGTACCCCGGCAAACCTATCAGGCCGTCAATGGTCGAGGAGCACTCTCAAATTATTCCGATTTTTAATAGTGATCAAGTTAGAAAAATGAGCTCGTCTGGCATTTCTTATTGCCTTGTTAAATATGCCAAGTTTCTCTCTTGAGATATCATAAAGGACCTGCAACTTTGATTTTCTCAAGTTCCGCTCTGCCTTTCTGCAATTTCTCTTTTTAATTGATTCGTTTCCTCACTCATCCAAGGGGCTCTCCGTTTGGATGAGGCCCTTTTTCAACTTTACTGGCGCTATGACGTCAATGGTCACCCTTTTAATTTGCTGTTAAAGTTATCAACTAAATCATCACAAGAGGAAGGCACAATAGGTGATGGAGTATTGTTCATACACTCAATAAAATCTGTAGCAACTTCAGGGGTAAGATAGTGTTTCTTAATGATGCGTTCAGTATTACCCTGTGCTATGTGCAGCAAGGTAGTAAACAAATCCACAGTGGCGATCGGATAAAGCAACCTCAACAGTAGAGGATATGTCAATAGAAAGCCCCTTGGTAATAATCAGGTCCAGAGTATGGGTGGGCCCAGTAACATGTTGGATAAAGTTCATAGAGCTCAAAAGTTTAATACATTCAATGGCCTTGGAGTCAATTTAACAATGTTGGGAATTCCCACCATCCAATACTTCCCCCAATCCAATGCTTTTAAATCCACGACGGGGACTGTGCAAGTGGTGCCCTAAGATGCTGCTCTCCTCCCTTTTCTTACTCTCTTACTATCTCAGGGAGAAGCCAGCCTCCGGCAGCGTCCAGGAGGCCACCAGAGATGAGCGGATCCATCTGGCTGTGGTGGCCTGTGGTCCCAGACTCGAGGAGACTCTCACCATGTTAAAGTCTGCTCTCCTCTTCGGCGCCAAACCGCTACACTTTCACATTTTCGCAGAGGACCATCTGCATGGCAGCTTTGGACAGTCTGTAAGTGTGGAGAACAGGAATTAGTGGCAGGATGAATATTGGTACTAAGTGACATGGCCCTAGCAGTTAAGAGGATGGAACTAGAATGAAAGAAGCTAGATATCTGTACCTGTGCTGGTGTGTGGTTGTCTCTGTCAAAGCGAAACCTGTTCACCTGTGTCTGTTCCCTGTGTATTTTCCCTCAGCTGGACTCGTGGCCCAGTGTCTTCCAGACCAGGTTTAACTACACCACGTACCCCATCACCTTCCCCAGTGAGAACGCCAAGGAGTGGAAGAAACTCTTCAAACCCTGTGCTTCTCAAAGGCTCTTCCTACCGGTGAGTCCTCAGGGTTTGATGAGACTGGCCATAAAATAAAATACAACTGTTCAGTGTCCCCCTTGCTGAGAACAATACACATTTATTTATGAGATATTGGATCCAGATTAAGCCCATTCCTGGACCTAAACAACTTTCATTGAAGATTCTCCATTGAAATCTGGGTCAGGGAATCTGGCACATGACGTGCTGTCAGAGTAATGTGTGTAATGTTTGACTATGTTCTTGGGCATTCTAACCTTTTTGTCTCCTCTCCAGTTGATCCTAAAAGACGTAGACTCTCTGCTGTACGTGGACACCGATATCTTGTTCCTTCAGCCTGTAGAGGAGATCTGGTCCCTGCTCTCCCTCTTCAACTCCACCCATCTGGCAGCCATGGCCCCTGAGCACGAGGAGCCACGCATCGCCTGGTACAACCGCTTCGCACGGCACCCTTACTATGGAAAGACCGGGGTCAACTCTGGGGTCATGCTCATGAACATGACCCGGATAAGAGAGAAATACTTCAAGGTGATTGTGTCAGTGAGAATGAGCATCTTTGTGTGTTGGTGTATATGCTTGAGAAGAGGTGTCAGGATCTCTTGAACTTTCTCAGCTTATTTTTTTGTATGTTCTGTTAAAAGCATTTTGAGTCTAGAAAGGCCAAACTGTTGAAGGTACAGTAGCAGTCAAAAGTTTGGACACACCTACTCATTTAAGACATTTCTTTATTTTTACTATTTTCTACATTGTAGAATAATAGTGAAGATATCAAAACTATTAAATAACACATGGAATCATGTAGTAACCAAATAAGTGTTAAACAAATCAGATTCTTCAAAGTAGCCACCCTTTGCCTTGATGACAGCTTTACACACTCTTGGCATTCTCTCAACCAGCTTCATGACGTAGTCACCTGGAATGCATTTCAATTAACAGGTGTGCCTTTTTAAAAGTTTATTTGTGGATATACCTCCTTAATGCGTTTGAGCCAATCAGTTGTGTTGTGACAAGGTAGGGGTGGTATACAGAAGATGGCCCTATTTGGTCCATATTATGCCAAGAACAGCTCAAATAAGCAGAGCGAAACGACAATCCATCATTACTTTAAGACATGAAGGTCAGTCAATCTGGAAAATTTCAACAACTAAAAAAAGTGCAGTCGCAAAAACCATCAAGCACTATGATGAAACTGGCTCTCATGAGGACAGCCACAGGAAAGGAAGACCCAGAATTACCTCTGCTGCAGAGGATAAGTTCATTAGAGTTACCAGACTTGCAGACTACCAGACTTGCAGACTGCAAATTGCAGACAAAATAAATGCTTTACAGAGTTCAAGTAACAGACACATCTCAACATCAACTGTTCAGAGGAGACTGTGTGAATCAGGCCTTCATGGTCGAATTTCTGCAAAGAAACCACTACTAAAGGACACCAATAAGGAAAAGAGACTTGCTTGGGCCAAGAAACACGAGCAATAGGCATTTAGACCAGTGGATGGTCTGATGAGTACAAATTTGAGAGTTTTGGTTCCAACCGCTGTGTCACAGAGTAGGTGAACGGATGATCTCCGCATGTGTGGTTCCCACCGTAAAAGGAGGTGTGATGGTGCTTTGCTGGTGACACTGTCAGTGCTTTTATTTAGAATTCAAGCCACATTTAACCAGCATGGCTACCACAGCGTTCTGCAGTGATACGCCATCCCATCTGGTTTGTGCTTAGTGGGACTATAATTTGTTTTTCAACAGGACAATGACCCAGCACACCTCCGGACTGTGTAAGGGCTATTTGACCAAGAAGGAGCGTGATGGAGCATTGCATCAGATGACCTGGCCTCCTCAATCACCCGACCTCAACCTAAATGAGATGGTTTGGGATGAGTTGGACCACAGAGGAAAAGCAGCCTACAAGTGCTCAACATATGTGCGAACTCCGTCAAGACTGATTCCAGGTGAAGCTGGTTGAGAGAATCCCAAGAGTGTGCAAAGCTGTCATCAAGGCAGAGGGTGGCTACTTTGAAGAATTGAAAATGTATTTAATACTTTTTTGGTTACTACCTGATTCCATGTGTTATTTCATAGTTTTGATGTCTTGGCTATTATTCTACAATGTAGAAAATAGTACAAATAAACTCTTGAATGAGTTGGTGTGTCTAAACTTTTGACTGGTACTGTCATTTGTAAATTATCGTAGTTGTGTTCTTGAATTTGTAATGTTGGCTACAGCATTTTCTGTAAATCTTCTCCACCCCCAGTATTGACCAGAGGAGGTCACTGTTGCCATTCTTCTGCGTAGCTCACCAGCGGTGGCTCACCAACGGTGTACTGCAGGGTTTCCCAAACTTGGTCTTTGGGACCCCTGTCAGCTAATCATCAAGCTTTGAATGAGCTGTGTAGGGTTAAGGCAAGAACCAAAACCACTTGGGGTCCTGAGGACCAAGTTTGGAAAATGCTGGTGTACTGTAATAAACATATCGCTATGCCTCAGACACAGAAAGGATGAAGCAATTTATTAATTGTTTGGTGTCAGTCAGGAGTTTGGCTGTTTTAGTTTTCCATTTATATTGTGTCACATTACCCACGTAAGAATGAATGTGGTTCACACTGTCATTTAAAATTTTTGTTTCTTTCTTTACTATGACTTGTCGTAACAGAATGACATGACGTCAGTCCCCCTCAAATGGGTGGAGCTGCTGATGCCACTTCTCCAGAAATATAAACTCAACATCACCTGGGGAGACCAGGACCTGCTCAACATCATATTCCATCATAACCCAGGTGAAACTCACCTTCATTAGGTCCCACCGCCTCAAAAACCGTTGTGCAACCCCAAAAAAAATTGCATTTCTTACTGAACACTGAACGGGTTCAGATAGTACTTCCATGTTTCTGATCTTTTTATTTCGTTTATTTCAAGTGAACATGATCCAGACAGACACGTTGCTTTATTGTTGAAACAATCTATTTTCTTTGTCTCGAGGAATAACTGTTTTCTGTAAGTATACAACTCACGCAATGGTGTAACAGAAATCCTCAGCTAACTCTCTCGCCTCCTGTATTTCCTTGTGCAGAGAGCCTGTATGTGTTCCCGTGCCAATGGAACTACCGTCCAGACCACTGTATCTACGGCAGCAACTGTCTCGAAGCCGAACAAGAGGGCGTCTTCATTCTCCACGGAAACCGAGGCGTTTACCATGACGACAAGCAGCCAGCGTTCCGGGCCGTCTATGAAGCCATCCAGAAGGTAACGACATCCTCAACTATGCCTGTAACCTGGGAATTCAAAAAGCGGGGGGGGGGGGATATTGAAGTAAAGAACATCAGAACTGAGGGAGGATATGCTTCCTGATGCATTTACCTAAACTCAGCAAAAATGGAAACGTCATCTCCCTGTCAACTGCGTTTATTTTCAGCAAACTTAACATGTGCAAATATTTGTATGACCATAACAAGATTCAACAACTGAGACAGATGTAAACTGAACAAGTTCCACAGACATGTGACTAACAGAAGTGGAGTAATGTGTCCCTGAACAAAGGGGGGTCAAAATCAAAAGTAACAGTCACTATCTGGTGTGGCCACCAGCTGCATTAAGTACTGCAGTGCATCTCCTCCTCATGGACTACACCAGATTTGCCAGTTCTTGCTGTGAGATGTTACTCCACTCTTCCACCAAGGCACCTACAAGTAGTTCCCGGACATTTCCGGGGGGAATGGCCCTAGCCCTCACCCTCCGATCCAACAGGCCCCAGATGTGCTCAATGGGATTGAGATCCTGGCTCTTCGCTGGCCATGGCAGAACACTGACATTCCTGTCTTGCAGGAAATCACGCACAGCACGAGCAGTATGGCTGGTGGCATCGTCATGCTGGAGGGTCATGTCAGGATGAGCCTGCTGGAAGGGTACCACATGAGGGAGGAGGATGTCTTCCCTGTAACGTACAGCGTTGAGATCAGTCAGGCTGTTTGTCAAATACCCTTAGTGTGGGAGTTAACATTTCCTCTCTTGTCTTTCTGTCCTCTAGGCCCAGTGCACTCAAACATGATTTTCCTATGTCTTATAGACATTTCCACACTGAGGTTGAAATACTACCGTGAAATTGGGAAAGTTAATAATGCCTTTTTTGTGTAAGAGCTGTTTGAAATTTCATCCTGATTTGGTGCGATAGAGTTTTGGCCTGCCTGGTGACATCACCAGGCTGTAGCCAATAGACCAATAAGAAATAGTTCCGAACCTCTCTGTCAATAACGGCTCGTCTTCACTCAAACCACTCGCAGACAGTCCTAGCAAAATTCTAGCTTGAGATATCGCTTCTAATAAGCTATTTTTGTTTGTTTTCATTAAAATGGTCAAAAATACGAAGCACAGCAAGGTACTTTAATTGTTACCCAAAAATTATTTGATATTGAGATAAAAACTGCTGCATTTGGACCTTTTAATACAACAAGCTATCCTCTAACATTTGCTCAATTACATCATCAGGGCACTCCGGGCCAAATCCTTTATTCAGTACTCTGGACTTCCATCCATCCAGATGAAAATGCTAAATTGATAGTCCCTTTAACTTCTCTGTAATTCGGCCTCCGCTCTCCCAAAGCCAGGCTAATCCCTACCTACCTACTACCCAGACCTGTGTCCACCCACCGATCACTCCTAGTACAGGAATTTTTAGAGCAGGGTTCCCTAACTGGCGGCCCATGGGTGATTTTTGTATTTAGCCCCAAAGTTTTCTGAGCAAAAACAAAATGACATAGAAGAATGCAAAAACACCAGCAAATCAGCTCCATGTGATTCTAATTGATTATAATAATACATGAACACACACACACACAAGAGAGCATACACACAGCACACACTCCTACAGCGGGGATGCCCAGGTGCATTTTAACCCAGAGTCCACTCACAAGCAACTGAGACGGAAATAGTTTGATAGTGAAACATGCTGCGTGTTAAAACTTAAGCCAATAGTGCTCTTTAGGTTGATAATTATTTCTCCGTATTCCTTATAGTGAAGCTGTGTTTAGTGTTTAACCAGCCTTTCGACGGCTTGTGTTCCGTCTGTTGAGCATTTGGAAGAAGCTCTTACCAGGTCTTCCTTTGCTGCCCGCTCTGTCTTTCATTCTCTTCCTTTACACCTCTTCCAGTTTCCTCTCTCCCTGCTCCCCCATTCCCTCCCCTCCCAGTCCTTTGAGGACAGCAGGCCTGAAGCCCATACTGTAGCAGGCATTTCTGGAGAACACTCTCGTTCTCAGCACACAAAGAACTCAGTCAGTGTCTCTCCCTAGACGACCTATCCCAGCTTGCACTGAGGCTGCTTGGCAATAAACCCGGGCTCACCATTACTGATATGAGCCAAGCCCACAGAAGAGTTGTAAAAAGGTTAGTGCTGATGATGCTATGTTGAGACACAATGATGGGATGTTGTGAACAATAAACACACACACACACACACACACACACCAAGAAGACCACCATCACCACCCAACAGCATCCACATAAAAATCAATAGGAGACAGTTAATGCTGCTTTATGGCCTGCTGTTGTGTATGATAGATGATAAAGCAAGTGTGTGTGCATCCTTTGAGTGACCTAATGCTTAGCCAAACTGGGTTCCAATGAGCCCTCGTAAAAAGGTAATTTCCTCTTTACCGTGCCTGCTGTAAAAGTGCGGCTCAGCCACGGAATGTAAAAAAGCTTGATTCTTTATTCATGGATATGACTGAGGAGATTGGGTCTGCAGTGACTGAGAGTCTTGGACATTTGTGTTGGGTTGTGGCACTTGCATGACTAAACCAAACAACCGCCAACTCTTGAGTGCTTTGTCCATAGTTTTCCATAATGCTGCATAGTTTATTAATCCCCGTGTCCTAAGAGCGGAGGGAGAGATGGGGTGGAGGTTCCGTGGTGAGAGTAACCGAAGCAAGGGTCGACGCCTGATCTTTTGGGGCAATTTGTGGTCGCCCAGAGTTGACCGCAGCAGTGCTACCGCTAGACCAAACTCCTGCACTGACACGTGATCATATACATGTCTTTCTTTTCTTCTCCACAGTACACATTTGGGGACAACCTAGTCCAGTTCCTACTCCTCCCCCTGGAGGCAAATCTTCAGGAGACCAAACACACCTACTGTGGAAGAGCCAGCCACATGTTTACTAAGAGGTTAAAACAGAGCATTGGTGTACTTCAACAGGAAACCATAGAGGGAAGGTGATGTATACCACTAGACTACCACTCTCCTCTACCATCAATGGCTGACTGACACTCTGTGGCACACCTCTAAACGATGTCCCCAGGAGTACAGGGAGGGCATACATTACTGGCATGTGTATATGATCCCGGGCGGGATTTAGCCCACACTCTTTCCTCAAACGACCATGCCCAAGTTGGATGAATCCGTCATCTGTTTACAAATGGGCAACAGCTACCGGTGCGTCAACACTCCTCCAAAGACAATTTCGATGGGGAAGATGATCAGTGTAATACATTGTCTGTTTTCCTGTGGAACCGTTGTTCCTCAGAAAGTCGTCCTGTTAACGTGATCATCATCAGGTTAGATAACTGCAGTCAAAATGTGTGGGAAAGCACTGAAATTAAATCTCTTTGCCCTCGACAGAATTGGACATTTCTATCATCTGACTGCTAAAAATGGTACACTTCACAGTCGGTGTTGCTGTGTGATTTTCACCTGTGATGAGAATGTCACGTCTGACAATCACATTGTAATCCTCAGAAGTATTCAAGGAAGAGAGCCCATCACGGTTCTTTGTATGCCCCGCATGATCAAAAAGTATATATTTTATTTAAAGTATATGTTAATATCATATCAATTAGATTTAAATGTTAGAATTAGATTTAAATATACGTCTGCAGTGTCATGAAGAATGACAACACATCGGTTAAAGCTTGTCATAACTATTCCATGAATGCAGTTTCATTTGTACAAAACTTGATTGGTAACAAATGCTAAAGGGAAGGGTTTTGAGGTTAGAATCTGAGGATATCAATATTGGTGTTATTGATATAGAATTTTTTTTTATTTTAATTTTCACATTTTGTTACGTTACAGCCTTATTCTAAAGTGGATTAATTTGTTTTTTCCCCCCTCATCAATCTACACACAATACCCCATAATGAGAGAGCAGGTTTTTAGATTTTTTTGGCAAATTTATAAAAAATCAAAAACTGAAATATCACATTTACATAAGTATTCAAACCCTTTATTCAGTACTTTCTTGAAGCACCTTTGGCAGCGATTACAGCCTTGACTTCTTGGGTATGACACTAAAAGCTTGGCACACCTGTATTTGGGGAGTTTCTCCCATTCTTCTCTGTAGATCCTCTCAAGCTCTGTCAGGTTGGAAGGGAGAGCATCACTGCACAGATATTTTCAGGTCTCTCCAGAGATGTTAGATCGGATTGAAGTCCGGACTCTGGCTGGGCCACTCAAGAACATTCAGAAACTTGTCCCAAAACCACACCTACGTTGTCTTGGCTGTGTGCTTAGGGTCGTTGTCCTGTTGGAAGGTGAATCTTTGCCCCAGTCTGAGGACCTGAGCGCTCTGGAGTAGGTTTTCATCAGTGATCTCTCTGTACTTTTCTCTGCTCATCTTTCCTTTGATCCTGACCAGTCTCCCAGTCCCTGCCGCTGAAAAACATCCCCACAGTATAATGCTGCCACCACCATGCTTCACCGTAGGGATGGTGCCATGTTTCCTCCAGATGTGATGCTTGGGAGTCAGGCTGAAGAGCTTAATCTTGGTTTCATCAGACCACAGAATCTTGGTTCTCATGCTCTGAGAGTCCTTTAGGTGCCTTTTGGCTAACTCCAAGTGGGCTGTCATGTGCTTTTTACTGAGGAGTGGCTTCCGTCTGGCCACTCTGGCCTGATTGGTGGAATCCTGCGGAGATGGTTATCCTTTTGGAAGTTTCTACCATCTCCGAAGAGGAACTCTGGAGCTCTGTCAGAGTGACCATCGGGTTCTTGGTCACCTCCCTGACCAAGGCCCTTCTCCCCCGATTGCTCAGTTTGGCCGGAAGAGTCTCGGTGGTTCCACACTTCTTCCATTTAAGAATGTGTGAGGCCGTTGTATACTTGGGGACCTTCAATGCTGCAGACATTTTTTGGTACCCTTCCCCAGATGTTTCTCGACACACTCCTGTCTCAGAGCTCTACGGACAATTCCTTCAACCTCATGGCTTGGTTTTTGCTCTGACATGCACTGTCAACTGTGGGACCTTTTATAGACTGGTGTGTGCCTTTCCAAATCATGTCCAATCAATTGAATTTATCACAGGTGGGCTGCAATCAAGTTGTAGAAACATCAGAGAGGATGATCAATGGAAACATGGTGCACATTTCTAAAAACCTGTTTTCGCTTTGTCATTATGGGGTATTGTGTGTAAATTGAAGGGGAAAAAATTTATTAATTAAATTTTAGAATAAGGCTGTAACGTAACAAAATGACGAAAAGGGGAAGGGGTCTGAAATACTTTACGAATGCACTGTAAATGAGATTACACCTATCAACAGAATGCACTTTTAATGTCTGCCATATTATAACTCAATAATGATTATAACTACTGAGTAAATGATCCGAGAATACGTCCATAGTCTCCATGTAAATATAGATAGAATTCTATAATAACCATTAATCAATATTTGTGTGGAATTAGGAATGAAGGTTTACTAAAGAGATTTAATCATAAAATGTTTGGTTTTAGCTCAAGTTTACATGCGATAGGTTGTTGTGCTCTGTGCATTGAACTTATCCCCCAGGTTTATGCTGTATCTGTAAAGTAGTACGTACTGTACTTCAATATAACTTCATTCATATTTTTGGATTCACGTGAATTTTATAGATCGTATAGGTACTTAATAGGTACTAAACAAGCAAACATACAATCAACTGAAAATACCTTTTTAATATGTATTGAATACATTTTAAATAACATACATTTTCTCCAATTGTACATTGACTTAACACAACCAAACTGTATTAAGGGATTTTTGTCACTTTTTCCCTCCATTTCTAACTAATGCTAAAAACAGATTTTGCACTATTAATTGTACAAATCATGGATTATGTCTTAAAATGTCAATGTTAAAATCTGACAGTGTATGAAATGTTTTATTGAGTATATCAAATCTATGGTGAAACAAGTTTGTTCATTGTGATGTTATAACCATATATTGTTTATAATAAATATTACACGTAAATAGTACACCTTGTTGTGAACTTGGTTGTGCTGCTTGACCTACAGTCAATGTGCAATGTTTCATATATAAAAGGCTACAATCGATAGAACAGCGTTGGTGGAATTAAGCATGAAAGCAGAGTCTTTTTGTAGTCGTCGTCTTGGGATTTTGCAAACGGACTAAGAGAAATGGAAGGAGATAATTATTTATGAATATGGTCTATGGTAATCATGGTATAGACATGGTATTTTTGTTAATTAAGTCTACCTCAAAGTTGATGTCATGTGTATTGGCTACAATCATTATATGGAGTGTATACAGTGGCAAGAAAAAGTATGTGAACCCTTTGGAATTACCTGGATTTCTGCATAAATTGGTCATGTAACTTGATCTGATCTTCAAGTCACAACAATAGACAAACACAGTCTGCTTAAACTAATAACACGCTAACAATTATAGGTTTTCATGTCTTTTTATTGAACACACCTTATAAACATTCACAGTGCAGGGTGGAACAAGTATGTGAACCGTTGGATTTAATAACTGGTTGACCCTCCTTTGGCAGCAATAACCTCAACCAAACGTTTTCTGTAGTTGTGGATCAGACCTGCACAATGGTCAGGAGGAATTTTGGACCATTCCTCTTTACAAAACTGTTTCAGTTCAGCAATATTCTTGGGATATCTGGTGTGAACTGCTCTCTTGAGGTCATGCCACAGCATCTCAATCGGGTTGAGTTCAGGACTCTGACTGGGCCACTCCAGAAGGTGTATTTTCTTCTGTTGAAGCCATTCTGTTGTTGATTTACTTCTGTGTTTTGAGTTACTTCCTGTTGGATGACCCAACTTCTGTTGAACTTCAATTGGCGGACAGTTAGCTTAACATTCAAAATGTATTGATAGACTTGGGAATTCATTTTTCCGTCGACAATAGCAAGCTGTCCAGGCCCTGAGGCAGCAGAGCAGTCCCAAACCATGACGCTCCCTCCACCATACTTTACAGTCGGGATGAGGTTTTGATGTTTGTGTGCTGTGCCTTTTTTTCTCCACACATAGTGTTGTGTGTTCCTTCCAAACAACTCAACTTTAGTTTCATCTGTCCACAGAATATTTAGCCAGTAGCGCTGTGGAACATCCAGGTGCTCTTTTGCGAACTTCAGACGTGCAGCAATGTTTTTTTGGGACAGCAATGGGTTCTTCCGTGGTGTCCTCCCATGAACACCGTTCTTGTTTAGTGTTTTACGTATTGTAGACTTGTCAACAGAGATGTTAGCATGTTCTAGAGATTTCCTTAAGTCTTTAGCTGACACTAGGATTCTTCTTAACCTCATTGAGCATTCTGCGCTGTGCTCTTGCAGTCATCTTTGCAGGACGGCCACTCCTAGGGAGAGTAGCAACAGTGCTGAACTTTCTCCATTTATAGACAATTTGTCTTACCGGGACTGATGATCATTAAGGTTTTTTGATGATCTTTTGTAACCCTTTCCAGCTTTATGCAAGTCAACAATTGGTAATCTTCGGTCTTCTGAGCTCTCTTTTGTTCGAGACATGGTTCACATCAGGCAATGCTTCTTGTGAATAGCAAACTCTCAAATTGAGGTTTTTTTTTATAGGGCAATGCAGCTCTAACCAACATCTCCAATCTTGTCTCATTGATTGGACTCCAGGTTAGCTGACTTCTGACTCCAATTAGCTTTTGGAGAAGTCATTAGCCTAGGGGTTCACATACTTTTTCCAACCTACACAGTGAATGTTTAAATGATGTATTCAATATAGACGAGAAAAATACAATAAGTTGTGTGTTATTAGTTTAAGCACACCGTTTGTCTATTGTTGTGACTTAGATGAAGATCAGATCAAATTTGATGACCAATTTATGCAGAAATCCAGGTAATTCCAAAGGGTTCACATATACTTTTTCTTACCAGGTGAAAGCTATGATCCCTTGTTGATGTCAATCAGTGTAGATGAAGGGGAGGCGATGGGTTAAACAAGGATTTTTAAGCCTTGAGACAATTGAAACCTGGATTGTGTGTGTGTGTGTGCCATTCAGAAGGTGAATGGGCAAGACAACATTTTTAGTGCCTTTTGAATGGGGTGTGGTAGTAGGTGTCAAGCGCGCCAGTTTGTGTCACAAACTGCTACGCTGCTGGGTTTTTCATGCTGAAAAGTTTCCCGCGTGCATCAAGAACGGTCCACCAGCCAAAGGACATCCAGCCAACTTGACACAACTGTGGGGGAAATTATGTGAATATGAAAAAGATAATTGATGTTAAGACTTACGGGAGTTTGGCTTGCTTGTATGACATCAAAGCGGTATTTACTATAATTACTAACATCCTCAATGTTTCATCTTTCAAAATATAGTGAGTGCAAGAGTTTTCCAATTACCGCCGCTTTGAAACGCAGAGCCAGAGCTCTGACGTCATGTATATCATGTTACTGTAAAGCCACTACGTTACAATTTTAGGCGCTAATCAGTGCACATCTGCAATTTTCAACCCGTATACGAGTACCAGTATAAAGGGTTTAAAGGTCAACTGCCCCTCTAGAACCAACTTCTCTGGTTTTAAAAAGACTGTCGCATCGATAGGATTCCCGAAACATGAATTCTAGTGTCATAATTGACTACAATTTTGATCGTAATGTCAGTCTCTTGCAAAACAGAGTTTTGTAAATTAGTTCGTCACGACTTACTGGATTGTTGGGTATGGATAACTTGTGCCCGCTTTTGCCAATGAGGCACAATTGCCCAGAGACACCACGTTGTGGTCCGCCCCCAGCTGCTCTGGAAGCCTGCCTCCCTTCTGCTCAATAGCACTTTAAAATCCCAGACATTAAGTCTGTATGAGGTAAATGGCTTAACACAGGAAAGTGAAAGGGGTGGTAGGTATATGTCAGCTGGTATATAATAAGCTATAGCTATCATTCACAGTTGTATGGGAAGGGTTAGATACAGGATCTTCTCTCTCTTTTTATTTAACTAGGCAAGTCAGTTAAGAACAAATTCTTATTTACAATGACGGCCTAGGAACAGTGGGTTAACTGCCTTGTTCAGTGGCAGAACGACAGATTTTTACCTTGTCAGCTCCGGGATTCGATCTAGCAACCTTTCGGTTACTGGCACAACGCTCTAACCACTAGGCTACCTGCCGCATGCTATTACTTACCAATTGGGTACACAACAATGACTGTTGTTCGTTTTACCTTTACAAGAAAAGACTGCACACTAATGTTAAATGTAATTCAGTAATGTCCGTTTTTTTATTATTTTTTTTATCTTTGAGAGTCAAATAGAGGATGACCTCTGTAATGTGAAAAAACCTTCCCCCATCTACCCAACCAACACTTTTCTTTCTAGGAGGAGGATGAGTCTTGTTAGCTGAGAGAGAGAGAGAGCTCCCTGCCAGCCATGTGTCTTGTTGCGGTGTCAACAAGCTGAAGTGACAAACTGGAGATGAGGAAACACAGAAACTTTGTCACAGCCAGGCCTGGGAAGAGGACATTTGTTTTCTCCTCAGCACATCCGTCTCCCTCTTTCCCTTCTTTCCTTCTCGCTCCAGGCGAAGTAGGATATTTTTTTTGGAAGAGAGAGACGTTTGATCAATAATACATTACTATAGCGCTGCTGAGACGGGTATAATTGTGCTGATATGTCAGGGCTTAGAACAATTAATATAATTTACCATTGTACATTAGCTATGCATGGGTTGTGTCCCAAACGGCTCCCTATGTCCTATATAGAGCACTACTTTTGACAATAGCCCTGGGCCCGGTTTCCCGATAGCGATGGAACCTAATGAGCTTAGTGCGTTTCCCAAAACACCATGCATAGATAACGTTCACTAAGTGTGTCGTCGGAGCATACTGATAGGATGGAAAGAATGATATAGCTGCTGTCACCATTCAAATCTTACCCTTTTAACATTATAATTATTACACAGTACTGACGATGGATCAGCTCCTAGAGAGATATTACCACCTGTATTGAGGCGGCTTATTCCAATGCTAACCCAATAATAATGCACTAAACCACAGATTTGGCACAGCAATGCACACGTTAAACATAATGAAATGTGATGAGGCAAATTACAGTACGCTAGCCTACAATTAGCTAAATAGATCTCAATTGATTCAACAATACATTTATTTCAATATTATTCAAATACACTGAGTATACCAAACATTAGGAACCACTTCCTAGTATTGAGTTGTGTTACAGCCTGAATTCAAAATGGATAACATATGTATTTTTTTCCCCCCATCCTCACAAAATACCTCAATGTTAATTTTTGCAAATGTATAAAAAATTAAATACAGAAATGTCTCATTTACATAAGTATTCACACCCCTGAGTCCAATACTTTATAAAAGCACCTTTGGCGGCGAATACAGCTTTGAGTTGTCTTGGGTATGTCTGTATCGGCTTTGAGTTGTCTTGGGTATGTCTGTATCGGCTTTGAGTGGTCTTGGGTATGTCTGGTTTGGCTTTTCACATCTGGATTCAGGGATTTTCTTCCTTGCAGCTTTTCTCAAGCTCTGAGTCTAAGCCAGGAGGGGGGATTCTACTAAACTAACCTATGGAATTGTTATTAAGATGGTCATACCAAGGATCATTTAGCTATTTGAGTTAACATTTTAGGACCCCTTTAGGTCTAAAAAAATATATATATACAAAAATGATTTGAAACATTGAATTTGGCCTTACTGCTTATTAGCCCATAGAAACACAGTCAAAAAATACACCAAAGAAATGTGTTTTAAAGTGTCTGTCCTATGTCTGAGAGATATAAGAAAGTTCAGGCTTATTATAATTTGTTTGACCCATTTTTAACCAATTTTGTTTTGTCACTAAACTACTTATATACACCCATTTTATTTTTTTAAACTGGTACTGGGCTACCTTCAGACTAGTCTTGTGGGCATCCTAGAGCAAAGCCGACGTGTTCGTGAGAGTCTCACCTTTCCATAGAGTGGTCCTATTACTTTGTAGGCCAAACCATTCGGACGCCACAGACCTTTTCGTTAGAAGACCACTTTTCCTGATGTCTCATGGTCTGACAAACACCGCTGTAGCACGGCCCCCTTCCACGGCAGATGCGGAAGGCCGCCTAGTTTAACATCTCTACTGGATCAGTGTCCCAAAATCCGGACAGTTGCTGGTAATATGCGATATTTGACTAGAATGGCATTGTAAACATTTTATCTCTGGGTCCCAGAGATAAAATGTTGCGTAGTTTTGTTTCTTAAAATCTATTTTTATATCCTAACACAATCCATGTTGTAATACAGTGTTTCACGTGAAATCCGACTGTTTCAATTTGCAATAAATTTATGAAATCTAATCTGCTAAACCTTGTCTCACCAGATCAAGTTCAGTTTCTATGCAATCCTCAAACACTCTAGAAGGCAACCAAACTTTGTTTCATCATTCTACGTTACATATAGGCTACACAACACGTCAATTAGCCCATGAAGGTCCGCTATCATTACGCACAAATGAGACGAGCGTTGTTCACTTGATTGACAGTGTCTTGGTCCAATGTTTTGAAACATAGCTAGCTAGATAGCCAATGAGCTGGGCTTTCCAAGAGTATGTGATTGCCCTTTGTAGGAGAAACGGCTGTTATGCTGGAGCTCTGCATAAAACAATTAATTCTCAATTGAAAATCGACAGGACGCAGTGATGTTTGCGTTACGCAGTGGTTCGCTTTCTTCTACAAACTTTTCTAAAAACGGAAAAAGTACAACATGGCTACTTAGAGTGGATAAATCCACGTATACACATTTGGATGAGATTATTGCAGAAATAGACCAGGAGAGTGACACAGAACAAAGGATGAGTTCAGCACGCAAGAAAGATTTTTGGGGGATGATATTTTTGGATCAGTAATTAAAATACCTTTTTGCTTCTCATGCTAATGCAGTTGTTTAAATGGTTGCATATTCATTTGATATTTTTCTTAGGTCTATATACTGTATATAGAATTCTAAGGCATACAATGTATTGGTGTAGCTTATGAGTATGTTATGTTGGCTATGCCATGCTGTGGTTTCTGAGTGTCATATTGGTCTACATATTTCATTATGGTTGTGTTCCCCATACTCTATCATATACTGTATACAGTACCAGTCAAAAGTTTGGACACACCTACTCATTCCAAAGTTTTTCTTTAATTTTAACCATTTTCTACATTGTAGAATAATAGTGAAGACATCGAAACTATGAAATAACACATGAAATCGTGTAGTAACCAAAAATGTGTTAAACAAATCAGATTCTTCAAAGTAGCCACCCTTTGCCTTGATGGCAGCTTTTCACACTCTTGGCATTCTCTCAACCAGCTTCATGAGGTAGTCACCTGGAATTCGTTTCAATTAACATGTGTGTCTTGTTAATTTGTGGAATTTCATTCCTTAATGCGTTTGAGCCAACCAGTTGTGTTGTGAGAAGGTAGGGTTAGTATACAGAAGATAGCACTATTTGGTAAAAGACGTAGTCGATATTTGGCAAGAACAGCTCAAATAAGCAAAGACAAATGATAGTCCATCATTACTTTAAGACATGAAGGTTAGTCAATCTGGAAAATTTCAAGAACTTTGAAAGTTTCTTCATGTGCAGTCACAAAAACCATCAAGCGCTATGATGAAACTGGTTCTCATGAGGACCGCCACAGGAAAGGAAGACCCAGAGTTAGCTCTGCTGCAGAGGATTAAGTAACACAGAGTTTAAGTAACAGACACATCTCAACATCAACTGTTCAGAGGAGATGCGAATCAGGCCTTCATTTTCAAATTGCTGCAAAGAAACCACTACTAAAGGAAACCAGTAAGATGAAGAAACTTGCTTGGGCCAAGAAACACGAGAAATGGACATTAGAGCGGTTGAAATCTGTCCTTTGGTCTAATGAATCCGAATTTGAGATTTTTGGTTCCAACTGCCGTGTCTTTGAGATGCAGAGTAGGTGAACGGATGATCTCCACATGTGTGGTTCCCACTGTGAAGCATGGAGGAGGTGGTGTGATGGTGTGGGGATGCTTTGCTGATGACACTCAGTGATTTATTTAGAATTCAAGGCACTTAACCAGCATGACTACCACAGCATTCTTCAGCGATACGCCATTCCATTTGGTTTGTGCTTAGTGGGACTATCATTTGTTTTTCAACAGGACAATGACTCAACACCTGGACTAGCCTGGAGGTGTGTTAAGGGCTATTTGACCAAGAAGGAGAGTGATGGAGTGCTACATCAGATGACCTGGCCTCCACAATCACCCGACCTCAACCCAAATGAGATGGTTTGGGGTAAATTGGACTGCAGAGTGAAGGAAAAGCAGCCAACAAGTGCTCAACATATGTGGGAACTCCTTCAAGACTGTTGGAAAAGCATTCCAGGTGAAGCTGGTTGAGAGAATGACTAAGTGAGCAAAGCTGTCATCAAGGCAAAGGGTGGCTACTTCGAAGAATCTGATTTGTTTAACACAGTTTGGTTACTACATGATTCCTAGTTCCGGAGTTCCAAATTAAGCAGCAGCAGCTGAAAAGATGAGCTCCTACAAATATTGAAATTTAAATGTTTTTTTTAGAGTAAAGTACATCGAAAAAATCAAAAGAAAACTGCAAACTGAATAGGAGACCAAACAAGCAGCAAACAAAGAAGAAAGGCTTTTGAAAAAGTAACAATTTTTCATAAAATTATACCGTTTTCTTAGCTAGCTAAGTTGTTTACCTGTTGCTAGGCAGTTGCTAGGGACATTCCTGAAAGAAGCTAGCTAGCTAACAAGGAGTGTCTAGTTGGCAGAAGAGAAGAAGGGACAAAGAAGGGACAAAGTGGGACAAAATAAGGACAGAAGAAAAGGGAAAGGGGACATTAAGGTGAAGCAGTCCTCTAAAGACACAAAAGACAATAATACAAGAAACAACACTTCTATTGCCTCTCACTCTACGATACGCACTTCCGGTTTGGTTTGGAGCGAGTAGTTGCATTCCGCTTTGCTCCACAGGTAGTATTACAGGTAGTATTACATTTCATTTCATTACAGTACAACAGTTTGATTTGTTTGATCTTAGCTGGCTACATAGCCGTCTTTGTATCCAAGATAATTGTGTAGTCTAGAGTAATTGTCGAGGTTACCTAGCCAGCTACACTTTCAAACAAAGTCAACAACGCAGCCACTGCTAGCTAGCCTATTTCACCAGCCAGCAGTACTATATCATTTTAGTCAATAAGATTTTTTGCAACGTAAGCTTAACTTTCTGAACATTCGAGACGTGTAGTCCACTTGTCATTCCAATCTCCTTTGCATTCTGTAGCCTGTCAACTATGTGTCTGTCTATCCCTGTTCTCTCCTCTCTGCACAGACCATACAAACGCTTCACACCGCGTGGCCGCTGCTACTCTAACCTGGTGGTCCCAGCGCGCACGACCCACGTGGAGTTCCAGGTCTCAGGCAGCCTCTGGAACTGCCGATCTGCGGCCAACAAGGCAGAGTTCATCTCAGCCTATGCTTCCCTCCAGTCCCTCGACTTCTTGGCACTGACGGAAACATGGATTACCACTGATAACACTGCTACTCCTACTGCTCTCTCCTCGTCTGCCCACGTGTTCTCGCACACCCCGAGAGCTTCTGGTCAGCGTGGTGGTGGCACTGGGATCCTCATCTCTCCCAAGTGGACATTCTCTCTTTCTCCCCTGACCCATCTGTCTATCGCCTCCTTTGAATTCCATGCTGTCACAGTTACCAGCCCTTTCAAGCTTAACATCCTTATCATTTATCGCCCTCCAGGTTCCCTTGGAGAGTTCATCAATGAGCTTGACGCCCTGATAAGTTCCTTTCCTGAGGATGGCTCACCTCTCACAGTTCTGGGTGACTTTAACCTCCCCACGTCTACCTTTGACTCATTCCTCTCTGCCTCCTTCTTTCCACTCCTCTCCTCTTTTGACCTCACCCTCTCACCTTCCCCCCCTACTCACAAGGCAGGCAATACGCTTGACCTCATCTTTACTAGATGCTGTTCTTCCACTAATCTCATTGCAACTCCCCTCCAAGTCTCCGACCACTACCTTGTATCCTTTTCCCTCTCGCTCTCATCCAACACTTCCCACACTGCCCCTACTCGGATGGTATCGCGCCGTCCCAACCTTCGCTCTCTCTCCCCCGCTACTCTCTCCTCTTCCATCCTATCATCTCTTCCCTCTGCTCAAACCTTCTCCAACCTATCTCCTGATTCTGCCTCCTCAACCCTCCTCTCCTCCCTTTCTGCATCCTTTGACTCTCTATGTCCCCTATCCTCCAGGCCGGCTCGGTCCTCCCCTCCTGCTCCGTGGCTCGACGACTCATTGCGAGCTCACAGAACAGGGCTCCGGGCAGCCGAGCGGAAATGGAGGAAAACTCGCCTCCCTGCGGACCTGGCATCCTTTCACTCCCTCCTCTCTACATTCTCCTCTTCTGTCTCTGCTGCTAAAGCCAATTTCTACCACTCTAAATTCCAAGCATCTGCCTCTAACCCTAGGAAGCTCTTTGCCACCTTCTCCTCCCTCCTGAATCCTCCTCCCCCTCCTCCCCCCTCCTCCCTCTCTGCTGATGACTTCGTCAACCATTTTGAAAAGAAGGTCGACGACATCCGATCCTCGTTTGCTAAGTCAAACGACACCGCTGGTTCTGCTCACACTGCCCTACCCTGTGCTTTGACCTCTTTCTCCCCTCTCTCTCCAGATGAAATCTCGCGTCTTGTGACGGCCGGCCGCCCAACAACCTGCCCGCTTGACCCTATCCCCTCCTCTCTTCTCCAGACCATTTCCGGAGACCTTCTCCCTTACCTCACCTCGCTCATCAACTCATCCTTGACCGCTGGCTACGTCCCTTCCGTCTTCAAGAGAGCGAGAGTTGCACCCCTTCTGAAAAAACCTACACTCGATCCCTCCGATGTCAACAACTACAGACCAGTATCCCTTCTTTCTTTTCTCTCCAAAACTCTTGAACGTGCCGTCCTTGGCCAGCTCTCCTGCTATCTCTCTCAGAATGACCTTCTTGATCCAAATCAGTCAGGTTTCAAGACTAGTCATTCAACTGAGACTGCTCTTCTCTGTGTCACGGAGGCGCTCCGCACTGCTAAAGCTAACTCTCTCTCCTCTGCTCTCATCCTTCTAGACCTATCGGCTGCCTTTGATACTGTGAACCATCAGATCCTCCTCTCCGAGCTGGGCATCTCCGGCGCGGCCCACGCTTGGATTGCGTCCTACCTGACAGGTCGCTCCTACCAGGTGGCGTGGCGAGAATCTGTCTCCGCACCACGTGCTCTCACCACTGGTGTCCCCCAGGGCTCTGTTCTAGGCCCTCTCCTATTCTCGCTATACACCAAGGCACTTGGCTCTGTCATATCCTCACATGGTCTCTCCTATCATTGCTATGCAGACGACACACAATTAATCTTCTCCTTTCCCCCCTCTGATAACCAGGTGGTGAATCGCATCTCTGCATGTCTGGCAGACATATCAGTGTGGATGACGGATCACCACCTCAAGCTGAACCTCGGCAAGACGGAGCTGCTCTTCCTCCCGGGGAAGGACTGCCCGTTCCATGATCTCGCCATCACGGTTGACAACTCCATTGTGTCCTCCTCCCAGAGTGCTAAGAACCTTGGCGTGATCCTGGACAACACCCTGTCGTTCTCAACTAACATCAAGGCGGTGACCCGTTCCTGTAGGTTCATGCTCTACAACATTCGCAGAGTACGACCCTGCCTCACGCAGGAAGCGGCGCAGGTCCTAATCCAGGCACTTGTCATCTCCCGTCTGGATTACTGCAACTCGCTGTTGGCTGGGCTCCCTGCCTGTGCCATTAAACCCCTACAACTCATCCAGAACGCCGCAGCCCGTCTGGTGTTCAACTTTCCCAAGTTCTCTCACGTCACCCCGCTCCTCCGCTCTCTCCACTGGCTTCCAGTTGAAGCTCGCATCCGCTACAAGACCATGGTGCTTGCCTACGGAGCTGTGAGGGGAACGGCACCTCCGTACCTTCAGGCTCTGATCAGGCCCTACACCCAAACAAGGGCACTGCGTTCATCCACCTCTGGCCTGCTCGCCTCCCTACCTCTGAGGAAGTACAGTTCCCGCTCAGCCCAGTCAAAACTGTTCGCTGCTCTGGCACCCCAATGGTGGAACAAACTCCCTCACGACGCCAGGTCAGCGGAGTCAATCACCACCTTCCGGAGACACCTGAAACCCCACCTCTTTAAGGAATACCTAGGATAGGATAAAGTAATCCTTCTAACCCCCCCCCCCCCTTAAAAGAGTTAGATGCACTATTGTAAAGTGGTTGTTCCACTGGATATCATAAGGTGAATGCACCAATTTGTAAGTCGCTCTGGATAAGAGCGTCTGCTAAATGACTTAAATGTAAATGTAATTCCTTATGTGTTATTTCATAGTTTTGATGTCTTCACTTTTATTGTACAAAAAAACTGTTTGGTCATTGTTATGTTTGGAGGAAAAAGGGGGAGGCTTGCAAGCTGAAGAACACCATCCCAACCGTGAAGCACGGGGGGTGGCAGCATCATGTTGTGGGGGTGCTTTGCTGCAGGAGAGACTGGTGCACTTCACAAAATAGATGGAATCATGAGGATGGAAAATTGTGGATATATTGAAGCAACATCTCAAGACATCAGTCATGAAGTTAAAGCTTGGACGCAAATGGGTCTTCCAAATGGACAATGACCCCAAGCATACTTCCAAAGTTGTGGCAAAATGGCTTAAGGACAACAAAGTCAAGGTTTTGGAGTGGTCATCACAAAGCCCTGACCTCAATCCTATAGAAAATTTGTGGCAGAAGTGAAAAAGCGTGTGCGAGCAAGGAGGCCTACAAACCTGACTCAGTTACACCAGCTCTGTCAGGAGGAATGGGCCAAAATTCACCTAACCTATTGTGGGAAGCTTCTGAAACGTTTGATCCCAGTTAAACAATTTAAAGGCAATGCAACCAAATACTAATTGAGTGTATGTAAACTTCTGACCCACTGGGAATGTGATGAATGAAATAAAAGCTGAAATAAATCATTCTCTCTACTATTATTCTGACATTTCACATTCTTAAAATAAAGTGGTGATCCTAACTGACCTAAGACGGGGGATTTTTACTAGGATTAAATGTCAGGAATTGTGAAACTGAGTTGAAATGTATTTGTTTAAGGTGTATGTAAACTTCCGACTTCAACTGCATGCCTCATCCCGATCTACGGACAGTTCCTTGGACTTTATGGTATAGAGCAGAAGAAGGCACAGTGATGCCAAAATGGTGGTGGTTTACCCAATAAATGCTGGGAGTTTCTACATAGAGTGTGCGACTCTTTTTTTTAAAGTTTTTTTATAGCTTATTGTTTCTGCTCTGATATGCACTGTCAACTGTGGGACCTTATCTAGACAGGTGTGTGTCTTTCTAAATCATGTCCAAACAATTGAATTGGTCACAGGTGGACTCAATTGAAGTTGTAGCGACATCTCAAAGATGATAAAAAGGAAATTAGATGCACCTGAGCTCAAATTGGAGTGTCACAGCAAAGGGGTGTGAATACTCATGTAAATGAGATATTTCTGTATTTCATTTTCAAAACGTGCTAACATTTCTAAAAACATGTTTTCACATTTTGAATTTGGGCTGTAACGCAACAAAAATGTGTAAGTCAAGGGGTGTGAATACTTTCTGAAAGCACTGTAGCTGTTCTAGCGGTCTGAGGCATTCGGTAAATAACGAGCGTTTTCAAGTGCGACTTTAGTGAGGATGGTTTTTGGAAACGGCTCTGAGATTTAACGATGCTCCTACGGCGGTGCTGACGATCTTAGCCATAAAATGCTTTTGGGAAACCGGACCCTGGTCAAATGTAGTGCATTACTGGTCAAATGTAGTGCATTACTGGTCAAATGTAGTGCATTACTGGTCAAATGTAGTGCATTACATAGGAAATGGGAGCCATTTAGGACATACAGGTTATTTACCATTAAGCATTAGCTATGCATGGCTTATTCTTCTGTAATGTTGATCTGGGAATCTGCTACAGTAAGCAAGGACGTGTGAAATGTGCATAATGCAAATGAGATGAAATGGCAGGTTCAGTGACAAGCATGGAGGCCATGCAGATCTCATCTCACCATGAGCACTGGTTTGTGAACAAAACAGGGATCCCCTGCCCATTCACATCCCCTATCCATCTGTGTATGTTATTTTAAAATGAAGTGGATGTTGCATCTGTATTGAGTTTAGCTTTACCTCTTGTCCTGGCGTGTTCAATTGTTCTTCATAAGGGTTAATGGACAGTCTTTTTCACTTAAACACAAGTTGTCACCTATCGACTGGAGTCCTTGCATTCAATGTTTTCATCAATTTGCAAGTTCTATTAGTGTATTCCTGAAAGAACATTGGTGGGATAGATAAATGACAAATTGTTCAACAGCAACAAATAATCTATCCATAGGCTACCTGGGGGCACCAGTCTCTCTCTCTCCCTTGCTTTGGTTGGCCACTGGTGTCATTTAAACACACAAGACATGGGAAATGTTGTGGAATTGCAGGTAATTTAGCTTTAAAACAGCAAAACAAGAGGGTGTGAACAGTTTGGGGTTGCAAGGTGGGTGTTTGTTACTACGACGATAAATGACAATATCCATCCGGACCTTTGCCACCTAGGAATTTTGTGTTACCGGACCTTCTCAAATAGTACTCGAGCACCCCTGCTCTATACCCTATATAGTGCACTACTTTTGACCGCGGCCCAATGGGCCCCGGTCAAAAGTAGCACACTATGTAGGGAATAGGGTGCCATTGGGGACGTAACTGCACTCTCACACTTTGGGTTTTATGGTCCAATTGTACCACATGTCAGCCTGATTCATCATACAGAATGCACCAAGTAATGCACTGTCTATTACCAGACATAAGAGGTTATCAATCACTTCAATTGACTTTTTTTTTTTTTTACTGACGAAGTGGCTTGTCAATAAGCCACCCCCAGTCCCAGAGCCTGTGGGGTAGAGACTATTGACTGGAATCAATGGCTTGTCAAGTGCTGTTAGAGAACAGTATGCTCCACGATTCAATACTTGCTACTGTCTTGATTGCATTGTCATTGTGGACTTGTACTGAAATACAACACGCATATATGAATAACTTGAGATAACTGTGTGTGATGTATGCCTCTCACATGTTACAGATAACCTGATGTGTTTTATACTCCAGTGTCTGGCAGAGTTGGCAGCAGAAGGAGATACAATTGCATTGACTTGTCAAAATGCCAACTGGGTTTATTTGGTTATAGCACTGTGATTTTACAGAATGTGTGTACTGCATGCATACATGTGTGACCATGTGTGTCTGTGTTTTGAGCTGTAGAAGTTTTGGCCCACATGCCTGTTTAGTTTGCTCGCCATTTTAGCCAAACATGGCGGCTGGTGGCTTTGGATGATGGGTGCTGTGATGGGTGCTGTGGTTGGGCTGGCCAGGAGTGAAGATTCACCATGCGCAAGCCAGAGTGCAGAATCTTATAGGTCTGGACCATCAATGTGAACACTCTCCCTCGAGCCAGAATGACCCTCTCCCTATGTCTGACCATGGGCAAGCCAGACTGGACTATGACTGGATCATGGGCTAGCCAGTGCAGACATGGACTACCTAGAGTGGAGACTTTCCCTATTATCTAAGCACACAGGTTCCTTACCAGGTAATGATTTCATCAATTCTGAGACACTCTTTTGTGTCGGTCTGTGGAGATAGGAAAATAAACCCAGCAGACCACCTTCACTGTGTGTTTTTGCCAATCCAAATTGGAAACATATTAGATACAGCTCAATATCCTCCTGCTCTTCCAACATAGTCCCGTGAGTCCTCAACCTTCTAACATAGGTCATTTTAATTGTGTCTAGTCTACCACACATCCATCCCCTCTCCTTCGTCCCTGGCAACTTTTAATGAATCCATTGTTCACAGCACCGCACACACACTGCTTTCCAACTGGCACCCTATTGCCTATATAGGGCACTACTTTTGACCGGTGCCCATTGGGCTCTGGTCAAAAGAAGTGTACTATGTAGGCGATAGGGTGCCATTTAGGACGCACTCAACCAACTGTTGCTTCGTTGACTACCCGTGGAGCTCGACCTGTATGTGGAACCTTTAATTGTTTTTCCTGTGAGCCTGACAGCTGTCTGAACATGATGGATTGGCCTCAATACTCATCTCAGATGCTCCGAAAGGACAATCTCCTGGATACCTAGAACAATATTTACATTAAAATGAGACATTTCAGGATGCTTGAGTGGTGAGTGAGTGAGTCTGTACACTGCAAAAAGTGAAATCTAAGCAAGTGTAAATATCTGAGTGATGATTCACTTAACTAGTTTATTTCTTGTTTTTCCGTACCAAGCTAAATTATCTAACGTCAATGGCAGATCATTTAGCTTATTTTAACCTAAAAAAGGCTTAATACCTGTAGTTTATCTTATTTCAAGATATTTTTCTAGATCTTTTCCTTATATAAAACCATTGTCTTCCCGTACCGTTGAAAACCGTTTTGCTACTGTGTGACCTAATGAATGCCATCTGCATGTTCTATTATGGCTGGAGGAACAGAGAGTCCGAGACCATTTAAGTGATTTCAGTGAAAACCCTGCAGTGCTCTGTGGCTGACCTCCTGAACTGGTAGCATAATCACCCCACGGTCATTATGGCAGTCTACCGGGTGGCATGGCATCCTCTACAATAGACACACACACACACACAGAGAGAGAGAGAGCTGTTCTCGGGCTATGTACGGAAAACAGGCAAGGCGCTGGATGAACACTTTACAGTCTCCCGGGGTCCTGTGGTCTACGCAATGACTGCATATATGAATGGACATTGATCACGTGACACCATTCATTCCTTTGTAAAGACTCAATAGCACATTGAAGCCAAATGAAGTTGGTTAAGATGGCCTCTCATGGAGACATAACATGCGCCGTTTGAGCTACTCCAGGAAGTGACTTTGCAGGCTAGCTGCCCTCTCATTGAGTAACTCCATTTGAAGGACGACCAGGGTACTGCATGCTGCCATTAGCAATAACTTATACTAAACTTTTTCTGTGTGCGATTTTAAAATAATTGTCTCAAGTACATGCATCTGGTGGAACACTGGTCACTAGAATAATGTTTACGGAGTTTCCCCCCCCCCCCCCCATTTCATATGTTTAAACTGTGTTCTAGTCAAGGCCATCATATTGAACTATTGCTGTACATACTGTATACGCTTCTATCCTACAGTATGTATTCTTCAGATATACTACATATTCTATCGACATACTGTCCATAATGTCTATACATCCCATCATATGTATATGTGTGTGTGTGTGTGTATATATATATATATATATATATATATATATATATATATATACAGTGGGGAGAACAAGTATTTGATACACTGCCGATTTTGAAGGTTTTCCTACTTACAAAGCATGTAGAGGTCTGTAATTTTTATCATAGGTACACTTCAACTGTGAGAGACGGAATCTAAAACAAAAATCCAGAAAATCACATTGTATGATTTTTAAGTAATTAATTTGCATTTTATTGCGTGACATAAGTATTTGATCACCTACCAACCAGTAAGAATTCCGGCTCTCACAGACCTGTTAGTTTTTCTTTTAGAAGCCCTCCTGTTCTCCACTCATTACCTGTATTAACTGCACCTGTTTGAACTTGTTACCTGTATAAAAGACACCTGTACACACACTCAATCAAACAGACTCCAATCTCTCCACAATGGCCAAGACCAGAGAGCTGTGTAAGGACATCAGGGATAAAATTGTAGACCTGCACAAGGCTGGGATGGGCTACAGGACAATAGGCAAGCAGCTTGGTGAGAAGGCAACAACTGTTGGCGCAATTATTAGAAAATGGAAGATGTTCAAGATGACGGTCAATCACCCTCGGTCTGGGGCTCCATGCAAGATCTCACCTCGTGGGGCATCAATGATCATAAGGAAGGTGAGGGATCAGCCCAGAACTACACGGCAGGACCTGGTCAATGACCTGAAGAGAGCTGGGACCACAGTCTCAAAGAAAACCATTAGTAACACACTACGCTGTCATGGATTGAAATCCTGCAGCGCACGCAAGGTCCCCCTGCTCAAGCCAGCGCATGTCCAGGCCCGTCTGAAGTTTGCCAATGACCATCTGGATGATCCAGAGGAGGAATGGGAGAAGGTCATGTGGTCTGATGAGACAAAAATAGAGCTTTTTGGTCTAAACTCCACTCGCCATGTTTGGAGGAAGAAGAAGGTTGAGTACAACCCCAAGAACACCCTCCCAACCGTGAAGCATGGAGGTGGAAACATAATTCTTTGGGGATGCTTTTCTGCAAAGGGGACAGGACGACTGCACCGTATTGAGGGGAGGATGGATGGGGCCATGTATCGCGAGATCTTGGCCAAAAACCTCCTTCCCTCAGTAAGAGCATTGAAGATGGGTCGTGGCTGGATCTTCCAGCATGACAACGACCCGAAACACACAGCCAGGGCAACTAAGGAGTGGCTCCGTAAGAAGCATCTCAAGGTCCTGGAGTGGCCTAGCCAGTCTCCAGACCTGAACCCAATAGAAAATCTTTGGAGGGAGCTGAACGTCCGTATTGCCCACCGACAGCCCCGAAACCTGAAGGATCTGGAGAAGGTCTGTATGGAGGAGTGGGCCAAAATCCCTGCTGCAGTGTGTGCAAACCTGGTCAATAACTACAGGAAACGTATGATCTTTGTAATTGCAAACAAAGGTTTCTGTACCAAATATTAAGTTCTGCTTTTCTGATGTATCAAATACTTATGTCATGCAATAAAATGCAAATTAATTACTTAAAAATCATACAATGTGATTTTCTGGATTTTTGTTTTAGATTCCGTCTCTCACAGTTGAAGTGTACCTATGATAAAAATTACAGACCTCTACATGTTTTGTAAGTAGGAAAACCTTCAAAATCGGCAGTGTATCAAATACTTGTTCTCCCCACTGTATATATATATACACTGCTCAAAAAAATTAAGGGAACACTAAAATAACACATCCTAGATCTGAATGAATGAAATATTCTTATTAAATACTTTTTTCTTTACATAGTTGAATGTGCTGACAACAAAATCACACAAAAATTATCAATGGAAATCAAATTTATCAACCCATGGAGGTCTGGATTTGGAGTCACACTCAAAATTAAAGTGGAAAACCACACTACAGGCTGATCCAACTTTGATGTAATGTCCTTAAAACAAGTCAAAATTAGGCTCAGTAGTGTGTGTGGCCTCCACGTGCCTGTATGACCTCCCTACAACGCCTGGGCATGTTCCTGATGAGGTGGCGGATGGTCTCCTGAGGGATCTCCTCCCAGACCTGGACTAAAGCATCCGCCAACTCCTGGACAGTCTGTGGTGCAACGTGGCGTTGGTGGATGGAGCGAGACATGATGTCCCAGATGTGCTCAATTGGATTCAGGTCTAGGGAACGGGCGGGCCAGTCCATAGCATCAATGCCTTCCTCTTGCAGGAACTGCTGACACACTCCAGCCACATGAGGTCTAGCATTGTCTTGCATTAGGAGGAACCCAGGGCCAACCGCATCAGCATATGGTCTCACAAGGGGTCTGAGGATCTCATCTCGGTACCTAATGGCAGTCAGGCTACCTCTGGCGAGCCCATGGAGGGCTATGCGGCCCCCCAAAGAAATGCCACCCCACACCATGACTGACCCACCGCCAAAACCGGTCATGCTGGAGGATGTTGCAGGCAGCAGAACGTTCTCCACGGCGTCTCCAGACTGTCACGTCTGTCACATGTGCTCAGTGTGAACCTGCTTTCATCTGTGAAGAGCACAGGGCGCCAGTGGCGAATTTGCCAATCTTGGTGTTCTCTGGCAAATGCCAAACGTCCTGCACGGTGTTGGGCTGTAAGCACAACCCCCACCTGTGGACGTCGGGCGCTCATACCACCCTCATGGAGTCTGTTTCTGACCGTTTGAGCAGACACATGCACATTTGTGGCCTGCTGGAGGTCATTTTGCAGGGCTCTGGCAGTGCTCCTCCTGCTCCTCCTTGCACAAAGGCGGAGGTAGCGGTCCTGCTGCTGGGTTGTTGCCCTCCTACGGCCTCCTCCACGTCTCCTGATGTACTGGCCTGTCTCCTGGTAGCGCCTCCATGCTCTGGACACTACGCTGACAGACACAGCAAACCTTCTTGCCACAGCTCGCATTGATGTGCCATCCTGGATGAGCTGCACTACCTGAGCCACTTGTGTGGGTTGTAGACTTCAAAAGTGACCAAAACATCAGCCAGGAAGCATATTAACTGAGAAGTGGTCTGTGGTCACCACCTGCAGAACCACTCCTTTATTGGGGGTGTCTTGCTAATTGCCTATAATTTCCTCCTGTTGTCTATTCCATTTGCACAACAGCATATGAAATTTATTGTCAATCAGTGTTGCTTCCTAAGTGGACAGTTTGATTTCACAGAAGTGTGATTGACTTGGAGTTACATTGTGTTGTTTAAGTGTTCCCTTTATTTTTTATTATTTTTTAAGTCTGGTTCATCCTTGAGAGCAATTCCCAAACGCCTGAAGGTACAACGTTCATCTGTACAAACAATAGTACGCAAGTATGAACACCATGGTACCACGCAGCCGTCATACCGCTCAGGAGGGAGACGCGTTCTGTCTCCTAGAGATGAACGTACTTTGGTGCGAAAACTGCAAATCAATCCCAGAACAACAGCAAAGGACCTTGTGAAGATACTGGAGGAAACAGGTACAAAGTTATCTATATCCACAGTAAAACAAGTCCTATATCGACATAACCTGAAAGGCCGCTCAGCAAGGAAGAAGCCACTGCTCCAAAACCGCCATAAAAAAGCCAGACTACGGTTTGCAACTGCACATGGGTACGAAGATCGTACTTTTTTGAGAAATGTCCTCTGGTCTGATGAAACAACAATAGAAACTGTTTGGCCATTATGACCATCGTTATGTTTGGAGTATAAAGGGTGAGGCTTGCAAGCCGAAGAACACCATCCCAACCGTGAAGCACGGGGGTGGCAGCATCATGTTGTGGGGGTGCTTTGCTTCAGGAGGGACTGGTGCACTTCACAAAATAGATGGCATCATGATGATGGAAAATTATGTGGATATATTGAAGCAACATCTCAAGACATCAGTCAGGATGTTAATGCTTGGTCGCAAATGGGTCTTCCAAATGGACAATGACCCCAAGCATACTTGCAAAATGGCTTAAGGACAACAAAGTCAAGGTATTGGAGTGGCTATCACAAAGCCTTGACCTCAATCACATAGAAAATATGTGGGCAGAACTGAAAAAGCGTGTGTGAGCAAGGAGGCCTACAAACCTGACTCAGTTACACCAGCTCTGTCAGGAGGAATGGGCCAAAATTCACCCAACTTATTGTGGGAAGCTTGTGGAAGGCTACCTGAAATGTTTGACCCAAGTTAAACAACTTAAAGGCAATGCTACCAAATACTAATTGAGTGTATGTAAACCTCTGACCCACTGGGAATGTGATGAAAGAAATAAAAGCTGAAAAAAATCATTCGCTCTACTATTATTCTGACATTTCATATTCTTAAAATTAAGTGGGGAACTTAACTGACCTAAGACACAGCATTTTTACTAGAATTAAATGTCAGAAATTGTGAAAAACTGAGTTGACAATTATTTGGCTAAGGTGTATGTAAACTTCTGTATTCAACTGTATGTACACACACACACACACACACACACACACACACACACACACACACACACACAATACCAGTCAAAAGTTTGGACATACCTACTCCTTCCAGGGTTTGTCTTTATTTTTTACTATTTTTTACATTGTAGAATGAAGACATCAAAACTATGAAATAACACATATGGAATCCTATAGTAACAAAGTCTTAAACAAATCTAAATATATTTTATATTTGAGATTCTTCAAAGTAGCCACCCTTTGCCTTGATGACAGCTTTGCGGGCTCGCTCAGATGATTTCTCTGGTTAGATTCAGCCACTTGCGAATTCCCGGAAAATCATGAAAACACATTTAAAAACATTTATTGGTCAAATATTTGGGAAGCCTGGCTTCCCTTGGCATCCTTGAATACACGCCACCGCGCTGGCACAAATCACTGTCGGCCGGAATTAGCCAGTCCAAAGCCTTCCAGGTTGGACAAACCGTTTAGCCCACTGTTTTGCCTGAACCATTTTACCCAGGAACATAAACAAGGAATACAACAAAAACCTGACTCCTTTTATAAATGTTCACCTAATTCTCCTCAAGTCTCATCCATCCAGTTCTCATCAATCCATAAACTGGATGAAAACATGGACCTTCTGACTTTCCAAAATTGTCATTCATAGATTCTCTATAGAGATGCTGATGCATCTCTTTTTCACTTAATATCTCAACTCCTTTCAAGGACATTTCTGAAGCTTTTTTTACTTCTTTTCCTCATTTTTATTCATGGATTGTGCGTTAGTGCTTTACCCTAAGTCATGCATGACTTCACCAGACAATTCAGTGTTCATAACGCCAGGGTATTTAATTCAAACTTTGAAGCATCCATCCATGCTCCTGGTCTGAAGTCAAATGATCTTTGAGCTACTTTGCGCTATCTCAAGCAGTATTTCTTTAAAGCTCAGCTATATACAAAAGTATGTGGACACCCCTTCAAATTAGTGGATTTTGTCTATTTCAGCCAGTCCCATTTTCAACGTGGCACCATCATAGGATGCCACCTTTCCAACACGAAGTTGGAAGTGTGCGCTTAGTATTTTTCTGCTTTTGTTTTGTGTAGCACTGTGTTTTTCGTGACGTCATTACATTATATACGTATGCACGTCTGCTTTGACATTGGTTTTGCACATCGCTGTTAAACTAGACATGATTCCGTCATTTTTAGCTGATATCGGCCGATTTCGATATGCTCACCGATATATCGTGCATCCCTAATAAACACCATGAAAAATGTCTGTTACCAAGTTCTCATAATTGAATTATCCAGAGTTTAAACACAAAGTCGTAAAAAATCCTCTCAGCTCCTCTCTAATTTCACCAAACTGGTGACAACGGTGAAAATGGAATAAGTGGAAATAAACAGTTGACCTTTTTAGATGTTATGACTTGATGTCCTCAAACGGTTATTAAAGGACTTGTGAAGCTACACATTTCGTATGAGAGAAGACCCACATCCCACTTGGCACACACACTGGTTGAATCAACGTTGTTTACACGTAATTTCAACGAAGTTGAACTTTGATCTGTAAGTAAACCAAATCCCCAGTCCTGACATCTTATGTAGATGTTGCTCAAATAACACAGTCCTAAGGAATGGAGTTCGGCATAGACAAATATATTGATATCTAACTATAAGGCTCTGTAGTCTGGGAGAACCATGTTTTGAAGTAAAAAGTAAAAAGACGTGGTCTTTTGAAGAGTTGAAGGATCTATAAGACGGAGTGAGATGTGATACCTGTTGACAGATAGCACCGCCATGGGGACACTGATGGCTGCCAAAGGAAAACCAATTATAATGTTGGGGCCACTCTCATCTCATTATTCTCACCGAGAAGGGTATTCACAAGAGTTTAAATTGCTGCCTGACCTCTATGTGCTGTTTCAGCACAAAACTGTTTTTCATTTTGTGGCAAATTGAAGAAAAAATGTTTCAACTTGCGTGTGTTTGTTTTGAAGATTGGTTTCGACAGAAGTGTTGCACTAATTCCAGCAATGGTGTGCATGTTTGTAAAGTTAATACACATCCCCTAATTACGCGTTACAATGCAGCAACAGTTGATCGTCCTTTAGTGTCCAGTCCTACTCACGTTGTCTGGTCAAAGACCCCTAATGAACAGGAGAGCATTTCAAGCATCACAGTGGAAAGTCGTAAAAGCATCATTTGGAATTTGTTTCCAGTTTGAATAGACCGTCATCGACGGTGTTCATCCTCTTAATTTAATTTAGTAATGGGGATGGTCAAAGGAAATAGAGTAACTCAACAGAGCCATCTATTTAATGGTCTTCACATTCAAATCAAATTAAGTCCACCCATGTCCTCCCTCCTCATAGTCATACACCAAACCACCACACCCATTTAGCATAGAGTTTATCATGACTCCAGACACATTTTCGAATTCAATTAACATTTAAGGGAAAGTAGCTTCCTCCCTCACCATGATTATGGAACGTGGCAGTTACAAGGGTATCATCGCATAGCTGTAAAGTTCAATGCCCAGTTTAATCGGCAGCTGTACAGCAGGCTTATGAAAGTGCTTCGGGAACAGTTTAAAGAGGATATGTCTGATTGGGTGTGAAGTTAAAGGGGATGGAGTGTGATTCTTCTCTCTATCAGCAGGATTAAAGGTGCATCTCCAGCGGTCAGGTTGAGTGGTACAGAGCTGATAGAAGGAGAGCGTTAGATAATGACTGTCACTTATCAGCGGTTTAGTTCCGTGTGAAATCCTAGCTCTCTATAATGTCGCGACTACAGCACAGTAACAAATAAATAGGCTCAGAACTATACATGCGAAGACAAACTGATGACAATAATTAGCGGTCATTTCAGCGTACCAGTTAAATCGTCAGTTGAGGAGGGACACATTGAGCTACATGTGATGTAACATACCAAAAGGTCTGGTGACCTCCGCTTATAAATTGTATTCCTCAACATTTAGAGTATTTAGTCATGAGATGCATGCAACCATTTTGTGGTTCTTCACTATAAAGTGTGTTAAATCAGATGACTATATCTGTGGTCAAAACAGTGTCTTTACTGAATCTAAATTCTTTCCTTTCTTCAAGTACTTCAGTTTACTTGGAGTACCACAATGGACGCCTTGGTTGTAGCCTGTAACCACAATGGACGCCTTGGTTGTAGCCTGTAACCACAATGGACGCCTTGGTTGTAGCCTGTAACCACAATGGACACCTTGGTTGTAGCCTGTAACCACAATGGACGCCTTGGTTGTAGCCTGTAACCACAATGGACACCTTGGTTGTAGCCTATAACCACAATGGACGCCTTAGTTGTAGCCTGTAACCACAATGGACGCCTTGGTTGTAGCCTGTAACCACAATGGACGCCTTGGTTGTAGCCTGTAACCACAATGGACACCTTGGTTGTAGCCTATAACCACAATGGACGCCTTGGTTGTAGCCTGTAACCACAATGGACACCTTGGTTGTAGCCTATAACCACAATGGACGCCTTGGTTGTAACCTGTAACCACAATGGACACCTTGGTTGTAGCCTATAACCACAATGGACGCCTTGGTTGTAACCTGTAACCACAATGGACGCCTTGGTTGTAGCCTATAACCACAATGGACACCTTGGTTGTAGCCTATAACCACAATGGACGCCTTGGTTGTAGCCTATAACCACAATGGACACCTTGGTTGTAGCCTGTAACCACAATGGACACCTTGGTTGTAGCCTATAACCACAATGGACACCTTGGTTGTAGCCTATAACCACAATGGACGCCTTGGTTGTAGCCTAGAACCACAATGGACGCCTTGGTTGTAGCCTATAACCACAATGGACGCCTTGGTTGTAGCCTGTAACCACAATGGACGCCTTGGTTGTAGCCTGTAACCACAATGGACGCCTTGGTTGTAGCCTGTAACCACAATGGACACCTTGGTTGTAGCCTGTAACCACAATGGACACCTTGGTTGTAGCCTATAACCACAATGGACACCTTGGTTGTAGCCTGTAACCACAATGGACACCTTGGTTGTAGCCTATAACCACAATGGACACCTTGGTTGTAGCCTATAACCACAATGGACACCTTGGTTGTAGCCTATAACCACAATGGACACCTTGGTTGTAGCCTATAACCACAATGGACACCTTGGTTGTAGCCTATAACCACAATGGACACCTTGGTTGTAGCCTATAACCACAATGAACACCTTGGTTGTAGCCTATAACCACAATGGACACCTTGGTTGTAGCCTATAACCACAATGGACACCTTGGTTGTAGCCTATAACCACAATGGACGCCTTGGTTGTAGCCTATAACCACAATGGACACTTTGGTTGTAGCCTATAACCACAATGGACGCCTTGGTTGTAGCCTATAACCACAATGGACGCCTTGGTTGTAGCCTATAACCACAATGGACGCCTTGGTTGTAGCCTGTAACCACAATGGACGCCTTGGTTGTAGCCTGTAACCACAATGGACGCCTTGGTTGTAGCCTGTAACCACAATGGACACCTTGGTTGTAGCCTGTAACCACAATGGACGCCTTGGTTGTAGCCTGTAACCACAATGGACACCTTGGTTGTAGCCTATAACCACAATGGACGCCTTAGTTGTAGCCTGTAACCACAATGGACGCCTTAGTTGTAGCCTGTAACCACAATGGACGCCTTGGTTGTAGCCTGTAACCACAATGGACGCCTTGGTTGTAGCCTGTAACCACAATGGACGCCTTGGTTGTAGCCTATAACCACAATGGACGCCTTGGTTGTAACCTGTAACCACAATGGACACCTTGGTTGTAGCCTATAACCACAATGGACGCCTTGGTTGTAACCTGTAACCACAATGGACGCCTTGGTTGTAGCCTATAACCACAATGGACGCCTTGGTTGTAGCCTATAACCACAATGGACGCCTTGGTTGTAGCCTATAACCACAATGGACACCTTGGTTGTAGCCTATAACCACAATGGACACCTTGGTTGTAGCCTGTAACCACAATGGACACCTTGGTTGTAGCCTGTAACCACAATGGACACCTTGGTTGTAGCCTATAACCACAATGGACGCCTTGGTTGTAGCCTAGAACCACAATGGACGCCTTGGTTGTAGCCTATAACCACAATGGACGCCTTGGTTGTAGCCTATAACCACAATGGACGCCTTGGTTGTAGCCTGTAACCACAATGGACGCCTTGGTTGTAGCCTGTAACCACAATGGACACCTTGGTTGTAGCCTGTAACCACAATGGACACCTTGGTTGTAGCCTGTAACCACAATGGACACCTTGGTTGTAGCCTATAACCACAATGGACACCTTGGTTGTAGCCTATAACCACAATGGACACCTTGGTTGTAGCCTATAACCACAATGGACACCTTGGTTGTAGCCTATAACCACAATGGACACCTTGGTTGTAGCCTATAACCACAATGGACACCTTGGTTGTAGCCTATAACCACAATGAACACCTTGGTTGTAGCCTATAACCACAATGGACGCCTTGGTTGTAGCCTATAACCACAATGGACGCCTTGGTTGTAGCCTATAACCACAATGGACACCTTGGTTGTAGCCTATAACCACAATGGACGCCTTGGTTGTAGCCTATAACCACAATGGACGCCTTGGTTGTAGCCTATAACCACAATGGACGCCTTGGTTGTAGCCTGTAACCACAATGGACGCCTTGGTTGTAGCCTGTAACCACAATGGACGCCTTGGTTGTAGCCTGTAACCACAATGGACGCCTTGGTTGTAGCCTGTAACCACAATGGACGCCTTGGTTGTAGCCTGTAACCACAATGGACGCCTTGGTTGTAGCCTGTAACCACAATGGACGCCTTGGTTGTAGCCTGTAACCACAATGGACGCCTTTTGTTGTGTGTACCCTGCTTAGCTATGGAAACAAGCTGTGTTAATTTTTCAGCTGAGCTATCACGTCAACACATTTAGACATTTATCAGCTTCCATACTCATTTGTGTAGACTACATAAATAACATTGAATAGTTGAAAGGACCACCTAACTTTTCTTACAGAAGCGTCATGTTAATTTGGAGTGAGGTTGGGTTTATGTAGGCTACATTGACATCTGATTTGCCCAAAGGACACCATCATTTCAACGTGAAGCTAGGTATGCTATCATTCGACCATGGTTGATTGGATCTTTGGAAGTTTAGAAGTAATTACTGTACCTTTCAGCCCTATAAATATGATGCCAAATTCATGATACTAATAACACACTTTTACCTTTTGGATATTGTCTTGTATATGAAAGATGGTTGGTTGATTTCAAATTGAATCTACAAGATATGTCAAATTCACATCTCCATTTTAACCAAAAATCTAAGTTGAAGAATAAGACTAAATCAAATCAAACTTTATTTAGTAAAGTCCATTTCTTGCAATTCTATAACCTAGATTTTGGGTTGAGATGGAGATGTGAATCCAACTTATCAATCATTCATTTGTAGACAAACTAGATATTGAACTGTGAATGCAAACAAATGACAACATTTGAAGGAGATGTATGTTCTGCTTGGATAGAATATATACTGTACTACATATTATGAATAATATTAGTAACATTAAAAAGACTATCCAAAGGCAAAAGTTTATTATTAATATCATGAATTTCGTATCCTATTTCTAGGGCTAAAGGTAACTACTTCTAAACTTCCAAAGATCCAATCAAGCATTTGATAATTGATAGTATACCTAGCTACACATTGAAATTATGGTTTCCTTTGTTGGGAAAATCAGATGTCAATGTAGCCCTACATAATCCCAATCTCATGCCGAATTTACTTTCATATACAGCTTGTGTAAGAAATGTTAGTTAGGTCCTTTCAGCCACACTATATATACAAAAGTATGTGGACACCCCTTCAAATTAGTATATTCAGCTATTTCAGCCACACCGTTACTGACAGGTGTATAAAATCGAGCACTCAACCATGCAATCTCCATAGATAAACTTTGGCAGTAGAATGGCCTTACTGAAGAGCTCAGTGACTTTCAACTTGGCACCGTCATCTGGGTTTGGCGGATGCCAGGAGAACGCTACCTGCCCCAATGCATAGTGCCAACTGTAAAGTTTGGTGGAGGAGGAATAATGGTCTGGGCTGTTTTTCATGGTTCGGGCTAGGCCCCTTAGTTCCAGTGAAGGGAAATCTTAATGCTACAGCATACAATGACGTTCTAGATGATTCTGTGCTTCCAACTTTGTGGGAACAGTTTGGGGAAGACCCTTTCCTGTTTCAGCATGACAATGCCCCCGTGCACAAAGTGAGGTCCATACAGAAATCGTTTGTCGAGAGTGGTGTGGAAGAACTTGACTGGGCCTGCACAGAGCCCTGACCTCAACCCCATCGCACACCTTTGGGATGAATTGGAACGCCGACTGCGAGCCAGGCCTAATCACTCAACGTCAGTGCTCGACCTCACTAATGCTCTTTTGGCTGAATGGATGCAAGACCCCGCGGCAATGTTGCAACATCTAGCGGAAAGGGGAAAGCCTTCCCAGAGGAGTGGAGGCTGTTATAGGAGCAAAGGGAGGACCGACTCCATATTGATGCCCATGAATTTGGAATGAAATGTTCAACGAGCAGGTGTCCACATACTTTTTGTCATGCAGTGTATTTAATGTTATTTACATAGTCTATGGAAATTAGTATGGACGCTGGTCAGTGTCTAAATGTGTTGACATGCTACACAGCATGTTTCCACAGCTAAGCAGGCTACAGCAGAGGTAGGCATCTGGATGGTGGACTCGTTCTCACTGAAGTGCATCACCCCTCATATACCAATAGGAGTCACTATTCAGGCAGAAAACACTGGACTGTGGCTTCATATTTTATTTGAATAGACCTATTTTATTTAGGTTGACAGCATGACGTTGAAACGATGTACTTGGAAAACATACCGTTTTGCTATCAACATTGAAACAAAGTCAAATAAATGTGGCTAATCAAATCTAAAATTCAACGTCGTTTACGCCACCCAATTGAACGTAGGATTTTAAAAATGCAAAATGATATGTCAACGTATACATAGTTGTGGTGATTGTTCAAATTTGATGTAACAACCTGTTAGTCAGGTTAAATCCACGTGTTTCAGTTGTCATTTTTACACATGCTAACGTTTACAGCGTTTGTTGAAATCAGATGAAAACGGTACTGATTGATACCTGTATTTTCCATGTTGATTCTACATCACAATATGTCGACAAATCTCTCGCAGTTCTTTGCTAACACTGATTTTCCCCCAATTTGTATTTTCAATAACAAAGAATACCAAGCGCTGCCTGCTCTAATGCTCTCGCTCTATGTCGTTGCATGTGCTGATGTCTCAGACTGTGTAGTTGGGTAAAAAATCTTTCTCAGCTTTACAGTCTTGTTGCCACTGGGGACTTTACTGAGAGACGAGAACAGTGGATGTATTACAGTCCTCCGTTGGGAGAAGAGTGGTAAGCGAATAGCTAAACTCCCCACCTACCCGAAGCTACTGTATAGTACATTGTTTTGCCTGCTGTCAAGGCTGCGGCTCATGAATTCTAGCTCAATGTTTTGGTTTGCTTCTGCTCTATATCATGTTTATGACTCATATCTAGTGGAGGAGGCACATTAAATAAGCGAAGCAAAAACAACTCTTAAATGATGGATCATTTCAAAACTGTAGAGCAACGGCAATGGGACATGAGTTTCTTTGTGCTCAGACAAGGTCCCACGAGGAACCAATACTGATCTGCATCTTTGGCAGCAGATGTTTTGTTTCCGAGAGAATCCTTTCTCCCCTCCCTGGCCGGTTAGTTTGGTGATCATCAATGACTAACACCTTGCAGCGTAAAGTACAACACTTACACTTCTGACTCCCTCCTCAAAAGCCACTCTGCAATAGTCTAACCAGAAAGTGTTACAAGCAATTGAAGTATTGAAATGAAATAGTTATTCCTGTAAAGATGCCTGCAAGCCATGAGGTCTTTAGTGTTTCGTCTCTCAGACGTTGATGCTCCATTGGGGATAGGAGTGTGGAGGATACATTTGGGGAAATCCCTAACAAAAGACAACTGATATTTTAGACAAACAGACTTCTGAAATGTACTGTAGGTTATCTGGGGAGAGTGTCTATTAAACATGAAATGCACAAAGAGAGAACTCCACTCTGCGCTAGGTTGCTAGACTAGACTGCAATACTCAAGGTAGATCCTGTTTCATCAATGTGTTCTTTACTGACATAGCCTGTGGGCTGAAAAGCTGAAGATAACTATTTTAGTTGAAAACATGGGAATGAAATGCAGAAATGCTACATTCTCAGCATCAATAGCACACAATAGACCAGATACTGAACTGTTGGATTATTTCTGTCATGAAAAACGCTATTTAAATTGAATAAATTATTATTAGACTACATAGCATATTTTCTCTGCCACTAAAGTTGATTCCTTCCTCGCCAAAGAAATGCAATCCGATACAGTGCCTCTTTTGTTTGTGTGCCCAGATGATTTTTCTTCAAAATGTACTTGCAAATGTGTGTTAATTAGATCCCCTTCAGAATACATTTGAATGATATAACCATAAAGTTTTGGAGCTATGAAAAATGGACTACCCCATCGTCATATTTCAAGAGCACAGCAGAGGCTAATTAATTGTAAAGAGCCGCATAAACCAGACAGCCACATTGCAATAGCATTGATTATTTAATCCGTTGCTGAATCGCTCCATCATTGCCTCAGCCATTCAGTGGAGTTAAGAGCACTCCGTCTGTACACTGGGCTACATTTAAACAAACATTAGCAAAAAACAAGTTCTATTTTGACAACCTCTGAGTTAGACAGAGCGATTGTCGTGCCAAAAGACGACCGTTGGCCAAAAAAAGTGTCTGGGCTACGTAACAATGGCGTTTGAATGGCTGTTGGCGTGTAAACAAACACCAACCGTTACGTTGACAACCATTCATTTAGATTTAAACAGAGCCATTACCAGTACCACACACGCAGTGACTTTACCACAATGCCTCGTTTAGTCGTTAAACCCCTGTACTGGGGAAATCTCCAGGCAGAGTACAACAGAACCTATAGGCCTAGCATAGGCTAGCACAAATCTTCCAAATCCAATATTTTGGAGCCTGGAGATCATGGCGGTTTGGTTTTGGGCGACAGCACACATCATCAGGTTTGTATTTCCCCCTGCTTGTTCAGGGGCCTGTTGCACAAAACTAGGATAAGGGATTAAGCCAGGATATCTTGGTGATCCTGGCTCAATTGATCCGTAATCCGGTTGCACTAAAGATGGATAGGGGGCAGGAGGATATGTTATGGTATAAATTACCATGGAGATTTATTCTGTGGAGCTAGCCTGCTCCAGACCAGGCTAAATTCCAGGATCTATTTAATCTCATCCCTAATGTCAGTCAGCAGTCACCACAAATGGAAACCAATAGTTATTTCACTGCTCACTATACATTGTTATCACATATAACTAGACCCACTGTTATTATTTAAACGTTTGTGATCATTAATTTCAATGATTTTGGATAAAAAATGATTTTTAGATGATGTTGCTATCATTAGATAATTTACAGTTTCCCATAGACTATAAGGCTATATATAAAATGATAGAATATTAGGGCCACAGAGGGGAAAAAAACACAAGTCATAATATTGTAACCAGTTGTTTTAAAGGAGGACAGTTGTTAAAATGACAGATGTGGGGCATTTCGTGAAATTGTACTTCAGTATGGTTTCATAAACAAAGACATGCTGATGTGCCAGAATATTAAGTATCACATTGTCATAAGTATCAAAACTGTAAAAACAATATGTAGCTTTTCTGCAGAAAGAACCAGCCTCATAAATTTATGACTTTATCCTTTTTCTTCAGTGTGGCCCTAGTACTCTGTCATATAAACAAATACACATTCCATATGAATATAAAAACACAATGTGTAACATTATGTTCCTTTATTGAATAAGGACAAAACAAAGCAGGTAAACCATCAGCTCCTTTCGAAACTGAAGTCACAGTGACTCTACAAGATGGAAAGCACAGAATCCAAGCATATTATACAAAATGATACATACACATTCAAAGGTCTGTATATAACACACCCTGCATGTCTGCACACTAAAATAAATGCAGGACAAATCCATACACATCAACTGAACAGACAAATGAATGGATGCAGTAGCCTCCCTGCAGCCTTGTATTACACACAGTATACCGCACAAACATCATAAGAGGCCAAATTCGTCAAAAAACAAACCCAAAAAAACCCAAATTCCTCTGCCACCGCAGGACATATTTAACCAAAATTGAAAGCACACATACTAACTAAAATAATTCAACACATATTGGTCCCTCAGCAGCCGACCACTGTCGTCATCAGGGAAGATTGCCGGATTGTCCCAGTCCATGGCTGGTGGCACTCTGGGGGCCCTCTCCTTCCTCAGGCAGGCCACATTGTGGAGGACAGCACAAGCCACAGTAATATCACATGCCCTAACAGGGCTGACCCTTAATTTGTGAAGGCAGTGAAAGCGTGCCTTCAGGAGGCCAAAGGTCATTTCAACTCTGGCCCTGGTCCTGGCATGGGCATGGTTGTAGGCCTGCTGTGCTTCCTGGGGGTCTGTGAAAGGTGTCAGGAGAAAAGGCTGGCAGCCATACCCCCTGTCTCCCAGCAACACACCAGAGAATTCACCTGTCAACACAAAATCTCATCATTACTACCTCATAAACACAGTGATATTCTTGACACAGCCATGATGGTTATAAATAGGGGTTGTGTGGCTTACCTTGTGATAGGCACTGATAGATTTCAGAGGCCCGAAAGATTCTGGAGTCATGGACTGAGCCAGGCCATTTTGCCACAACATTGCTGATCACACAGTCAGCATTGCAGACCATCTGAAATCATAAGATGAGGAATATTACACCAATCAATGCACATCACTGGCAATGCAGAGTGTTCGTCAATGGACAATATCAAAAAGTTATGTTCACCTGAACATTAATGCTGTGAAAGGATTTCCTATTCACAAAATCGGCCTCATGGGCACCTGAGGGGGCTTTTATCCTTACGTGTGTGCAGTCCACTGCACCAATGACATTGGGGAAACCTGTCACACAAAGTAATGAGTATCCTACTATGTGTTAACAGTTGTCCTGTAATTTGTAGATCCTCTTACCTGCAATCCTATAGAACTCCTCTTTGATGTCACAGAGTCTTCTGTGGCCAGGGAAGGAGATGAAGACATCTGCTAATGCTTTGATAGCCAGACACACACTCCTTATTGTGCGGCAAATTGTGGCCTTGTTCAGCTGTTCTGCATCCCCCACTGAGTACAGGAAGGCTCCACTAGCAAAAAAGCGCAAGGCCACACAAACCATTTGCTCCACACTCAGTGCATGGCTCCGTGCAGTGCGGTGCTTAATCCTGGGACCCAGTAGTCTGCATAGATACCTGATGCCATCTGCAGAAAACCTGTATCTTTCATATAGATGGTCATCAGGGAAGGCCAGTGGGTCCAACCGGTCCCTGAAGACCCTTTCTCGCCTGAAGGCTCTCCTCAGCACAAGTGCTTCTTCATCCACCACATCTCGCACGAATGGGCATGCCATTGTCAGAGCAGAAAGGAACACACAATTTTGGGCCTTCATATAGGCTAGTGGCCACACCTGGTGCTGGGGGGGTGGGCAAAAGAGGGCGATGCCTTATAACGATGACTTGGTTGTACTGATTGCTGGGAAAATAAAAAAAACCTTAGAAAGATGCCACCGTCCTGTGTGCTCACAATAAGAGCTCATATGTCATGGCTCACTTGACTTTACGAGAATATACCTAATTTTTATTTTGAGCTGTGTCATCTTCTTGGAGCTGGGGGAGGAAAGAAAAATAATGATTAATACATTTGTGTTACAGTTAGCATACAGTGTACATTGAAGGCATATCTCACCTCCCTCTCAAGTTTTTTTATTTCAAGGTCCAGTTTCCTAATTGTCCTCTTTTTTATTTCGGACTCCAGTGCAAGATTTTCCATCTTTTTCTTCTTGTACTGAATGTCTATGTCTGCCAGTTCTATTTGGCGCCGGAGGTGGTTGCCATACAACTTTCTGATAGCTTGTGAGCTCTGTGAACACAATACAATTAGCGGTGTCGTGTCCTTTTATTAATACGCACTATGTTGCCAGGCTGGTTTTCCCACTGTATAGCATCTGGGTCCTGTAAAAGAAATTAGATTTTTTGATTTTGATGAGGACTCCTCACCATTGTAGAGTAAATAGTACTTTCACAGTCTTAACATGATACCTCATGCCTTCTGGAATCCAGAGAGATGGTCTCCTCCTCATCATCGTCTCCATCATGTGCTGTTGCTGCTGCACTGGGGCCTTCACCCTATCACATTTAATCGGATTCATATTGAAGCTAGTAGACAAGACATGCCAGGCCTACAGTATGCCTTTGATGGAGTACTCACTGGATCAGCATCGTCTGGTGCTTGTGCTGGTGGCTCTAACAGGAACACAGTGCTGCCAGACACTGCAAGGCAATAGGTAAACCAAAGTCAGACAGTCCAAATTGATTCAATATGAATGTGGTTGTATCCCATGTAGAGATGGAAGGACATACCTTGAATGAAGCGGGTGGCATCTTGGGAGGAACCTATGCTCGTCTCTTTCCCCCCAGGGATCCCCTCTAAGACGGGCCTGCCTTTATTTAGCTCCAAGGCCATGTCCTCTGCTGGGGTAAGGTCAGCCTTTGGTGACCCACCACCCGTGCCTTGTCTGTGGGTATTCTTTTTCACTGCTAAAACAGTACAGACAATGTGTGAGCAGGCACCTTCTGGGTACAATATATGCTTGTGCTTTGTTAAATATTAGTCAGGGACCATACCATTCTGCAGAATGTTCTTGTATTTGATTTTGACCTGCTGCCATGTCCGTTTTGGCCCGTTCATGTTTAATCTACACACACACACACACACACACACACATTTAATGGAGTCACACTGCAAAAAATTACTTGGTATTTTTGTCTTGTTTTCAGTAAAAATATCAAAAAATTTATCATAGCTTTATACAGTGTGATGGAGTTACTTTACACAATTTCACTCATATCTGCAGTGCATTTCAATTAAAAATTTAACCGTTTCATAATTACAGTACAACTGCATTTTTGGAGATGTGAATTAAATATTTGAATTGTAATTGTGATGTTTCAGCGGAGCGGTGAGTGTGTAATTGTGCACTACTTACGCATTCAGGCGGTCTGCAATACTTTGCCACGCTTTTTCTCTTTGCTTTATCACTGTGGCGGTGTTGCCTTTCTTCTTAATTATATCTTTTACCTCCTCGTATGCCTCCATGAGGATTTGTGCTTCCGACGGGGAAAAGTACGCGGCTCTAGTTGCCATGGTAAATCAGTTAATCTGTGATCTGTGGCGGGGTCTATTTGAGTGAGCCGTGAGCGCGCACCTATCCAGGATTGGTTTCACCTGGCTTAATGAATCCGTGTCTGCTCATCCTGGCTTGGTCTTTGTGCAACCAATTAAGCCTGGACGCACATGTTTTGGCTTCATTGAGCTCAGCTGAGTCATTTATCCCGGATGTCTTAATTCTACTTTTGTGCAACAGGCCCCAGGTCACACTTTGGCTGATTTTGTTTACAATGAAGTCATGCTATGCACATGAACTTGACTCGCCACTGAGTTGCCATGTACAGAGTTTCTATGCTTGAGTGAGCTGCCTGGACGATACATTTGGAGTGGAATGAGTGACACCTGAAAATAAGCATGTGAGTCAAATCAGTCACCCAACTAATTATATAGTATGCCTACATGGAATTTATACTTTATAGTCTTGCCTTTCTCCTATTGGCTATTTAAATTGACTCAACGGAGGTGCATTTTGTGGAAATAATGTATACCTATGCTTGGTTTATTTTATATCAAAAAGGTGTTTTGAATAGCAAAACTTGACCTAACAAGTAAAAATCATCTTCGGCGTTTGACATGTTGATGTTTTCGGATTTGTTTTGCTAACTGCCAAGACCTTAAATTATTAACTATGAACTCACTTGCAAGTGCGTCCAAAATAATTATTACTAAAGAGAGTTGGTAGGGAGAGTAGCAGCAGAAAAGAGCTTCGGCAAAGAAACCCTTTCTGGGACATGTTGACCAAAAGTCTGGGCTCATATTCATAAAGCATCTCAGAGTACGACTGCTGATCTAGATTCATGTTTTTGCCATTTAGATCATAATGAACAGGATTATATGGACAGTGGGGACCTGTTCCTAGATCAGTACTCCTACTACTCTGAGACTCTTTATGAATATTGGCCCTGATGCTGCATGGTGCCTCTTCTCCAAAATCACATGAATTTGTTCTGCACCTCCAACTGATTAATTAGGATGAATAATAATTGCCCCTTGAGCTTTTCCATTCCAGCATGAAGAGTAATTGACAATCTAATATCACAAGACTTGGCATTAAACAATCCGAATAATTTATTATCAAGCCACCTTCTAATCTTTGTTCTGTGATGAAAACATTTAATCCTCCTTTGACAGAATTTAGAATTTAGTACCTTACCATACGATGCCTTCATTTTTGGGGTACTGTTTATGCATTCATAATGCCTTTATAACAGCAACTTAAGACACAACTTCTGTCATAGGACGTTTTTCTGTAATGCAGTTGTGGTCTTCTCAACAAATTCAATTCTATGTTTGTTTGAGTGAGTGTAGAAAGGTCAGAGATACAGGAAGTAAGCCAACTCAATACATCAGTCAAGTAATGACTGTCGATGTAGTCTTGAAAAACACATTGAAATGTCCTGCTATAAGTAATTTATTTACATTAGTTCCATTTAATGGTGACTTAAGAAATCAATTTTCTCCTTATTAAGAAAATAATTACTCTTCCTCTTATGAGTAGGTTTTATTCCCTGGAGTTGGTCTTAAATGGAATCAACAGCTTGGAAGTCACAAAAGGTTAAAGTCTCTTATTGATTTGAAAGTAATTAACTTGTATAAATCTTTAGGAACACTTTTATAAGCATGAATCCACCGCCTATAGGTAGTGAGGACTGTTCAACGTTGATCTGACCAATTGGAATTCATGCTTCAGGATTGTTTTGATCACGCGGACTGGGAAATGTTCCGGGTTGTCTTTTGGAATAGTATCGACGTATACATTGAGTCAGTGACTGGGTTCATCAGGAAGTGCAGAGAGGATGTTGTTCCTACTGTGATGATTACAACTTACCCAAACCAAAAACCAAAAAAACACAAGCCACCACATTTAACCACGGCAAGGTGACTGGGAACATGGACGTGTACAAACAGACCAGCTTTGACTTCTGCAAGGCAATCAGAGGCAAAAACAACAGTACAGGAACAAAGTGGAGTGGCAGGGACTCCAGACAATCACTGATAATATAGGGAAAGATGGCCATGTCGCGGAGACCAACGCCTCACTCCCGCACATGCTAAATTCCTTTGCCTGCTTCGAGGAAAACAACACTGAGCCGCCAAATTGGGCCCCGCCGTTTACGAGAAATGTGTCCTCCCGACACAGTGTCCTCCACGTCCTCCGTGGCCAACGTAAGACATTCAAGCGTGTTAACACTCTCAAGGCTGCTGGCCCAGACAACATCCCAAGCTGTGTCCTCAGAGCATATGCAGACCGTCTGACTGGAATGTTTACGGACATATTCAATCTCTCCCTATTCCAGTCTGTTATCCCCACTTGCTTCAAGATGTTCACCATTGTTCCTGTCACCAAGAAAGCGAAGGTAACTGAACTAAATTACTATCATCATGAAGTGCTTTGAGAGGCTGGTTAAGGACCATGTCACTTCCACCTTACCCAACATCCTAGATCCACTACAATTTGCATACCGCCCCAACAGATCCACAGACGACGCAATCACCATTGCGCTCTCCCCTATCCCACCTGGACAAGAGGAATACCTATGTGAGAATGCTGGTCATTCATGCTTGGCAGCCTTCAACAACGTAGTGCCCTCCGAGCTCACCACTCTCAGCTCAGGGACCTTGGCTCTGAACCCCTCCCTGTGAAACTGGGTCCTCGACTTCCTGGCAGGCCGACCCCAGATGGTGAAGGAAGGCAACATAGGGCACCACGGGTGCGTGCTCAGCCCCCTCCTGTACTCCCTATTCACCCATGACTGCGTGGCTACGCACGTCTCCAACTCAATCATCAACAACGACTAGACGGCCTACAGGGAGGAGGTGAGAGCCTTGGCAGATTGGTGCCAGGAAAATAACCTCTCCCTCAACGTCAACAAAACGATAGAGCTGTTTGTGGACGACAGGAGAATGCAGAGAGAGAAAGCCCCCATCCACATAGACGGGGCTGCAGTGGAGAGGATTAAAAGCTCTTCGGCGTGCACATCACTGAGGACCTGTGAAGAAGGCGCAACAGCGCCTCTTCAACCTCAGGAGGCTAAAGAATTTTGGCGTCACCCCTCAGATCCTCACAAACCTCTACAAATGCACGATCGAGAGCATTCTGCCGGGCTGTTCACTGCCTGCTACGGCAACTGCACCGCCCGCAACCACAGGGCTGCAGTGGGTGGCGCGGTCAGCCCAACGCATCACTTAGGGCACATTGTCTTCCGTCCCAGGACATCTACAGAATCCGGTGTCACAGGAAGGCCGTGAAGATCATCAAGGACATCAGCCACCTGAGCCACGGCTAATCATCCTGCTACCATCTAGCAGGTGGAGAAAATACAGGTGCATCAAAGCTGGTACCCTGCCCTGCACCTTAGACACTGTCACTAGCTGGCTACCACCCAGTACTCTACCCTGCAGCTTAGACCGCTGCCCTATATACATAGTCATTGAACACTGGTCACTTTAATAATGTTTATTGTTCTGAAGTCATTTCTGTTGTTGGGAACAGGTAAGATTACCATTCCTGCAACATTGTTATTTTTAAATGTAGGTTGATCTTTGAAGGATTAAACTTTGATTACTCACTTTATCTATACGGTTTTCTCGAAATAGCTCATGCTATATAACTACTGCTTTACATAGCTTTTTCCTACTTACAGTATATATTGTCCATACTGTCTATGCACACCACATATTTACAGTGCTTTCGGAAAGTATTCAGAGCCCTTGACTTTTTCCACATTTTGTTAAGTTACAGCCTTATTCTGAAATTGTTTTCCCCCTCATTAATCTACACATCATAATGACAAAGCAAAAATAGGTTTTTAGAAGAAAAAAACCGGAAATATCACATTTACATAAGTATTCAGACCCTTTATTCAGTACTTTGTTGAAGCACCTTTGGCAGCGATTACAGCATCGGGTCTTCTTGGGTATGACGCTACAAGCTTGGCACACCTGTATTTGAGGAGTTTCTCATATTCTTCTCTGCAGATCCTCAGGTTGGATAGGGAGCGTTGCTGCACAGCTATTTTCAGGTCTCTCCGGAGATGTTAGGTCTCTCCGGGCTCTGGCTGGGCCACTCAAGGACATTCAAAGACTTGTCCCAAAGCCACTCATGCATTGTCTTGGCTGTGTGCTTAGGGTCGTTGTTCTGTTGGAAGGTGAACCTACGCCCCAGTCTGAGGTCCTGAGTGCTCTGGAGCAGGTTTTCATCAAGGATCTCTCTGTACTTTGCTCCGTTCATCTTTGCCTCGATCCTGACTAGTCTCCCAGTCCCTGCCGCTGAAACACATCCCCACAGCATGATACTGCCACCACCATGCTTCACCGTAGGGATGGTGCCAGGTTTCCTCAAATCAAATTGTATTTGTCACATGCGCCGAATACAACAGGTGTAGACCTTACAATTTTTAGGGCCTTCCTCTGACACCGCCTGGTATAGAGGTCCTGGATGGCAGGAAGCTTGGCCCCGGTGATATACTGGGCTGTACGCACTACCCTCTGTAGTGCCTTGCGGTCGGAGGCCGAGCAGTTGCCATACCAGGCAGTGATGAAATCCGTCAGGATGCTTTCAATGGTGCAGCTGTAGAACCTTTTGAGGATCTGAGGACCCATGCCAAATCTTATCAGCCTCTGAGGGGGAATAGGTTTTGTCGTGCTCTCTTCACGACTGTCTTGGTGTGCTTGGACCATGTTAGTTTGTTGGTGATGTGGACGCCAAGGAACTTGAAGCTCTCAACCTGCTCCACTACAACCCCATCAATAGGGGTGTGCTCAGTCCTCCATTTCCTGTAGTCCACAATCATCTCCTTTGTCTTGATTATGTTGAGGGAGAGGTTGTTGTCCTTGCACCACATGGTCAGGTCTCTGACCTGTTGTTCGGTGTTCAGGCCTACCACTGTTGTGTCATCAGCAAACTTAATGATGGTGTTTGAGTCATGCTTGGACATGCAATCTTGGGTGACCAGGGAGTACAGGAGGGGACTGAGCACGCACCCCAGAGGGGCCACCATGTTGAGGATCAGCGTGGCAGATGTGTTGTTACCTACCCTTACCACCAAGGGGCTGGCCCGTCAAGAAAGACTAGGAACCAGTTGCAGAGGGAGGTGTTTAGTCCGAGGGTCCTTAGCTTAGTGATGAGCTTTGAGGGCACAATGGTGTTGAACGCTGAGCTGTAGTCAATGAATAGCATTCTCACATAGGTGTTCCTTTTGTCCAGGTGTGAAAGGGCAGTGTGGAGTGCAATAGAGATTGCATCATCTGTGGATCTGTTGGTGCGATATGCAAATTGGAGTGGGTCTAGGGTTTCTGGGATAATGCTGTTGTGAGCCATGACCAGCCTTTCAATGCACTTTATGCCTACAGACGTGAGTGCTGCAGGTCGGTAGTCATTTAGGCAGGTTACCTTAATGTTCAGGGACTATGGGACTATGGTGATCTATGGGGGCGAGCGTAGAAGTTATTTAGCTCGTCTGGAAGGCTCGTGTCACTGGGCAGCTCTCGGCTGTGCTTCTCTTTGTAGTCTGTAATAGTTTGCAAGCCCTGCCACATCCGACGAGCATTGGAGCCGGTGTAGTACGATTCAATGTTAGTCCTTTATTGATGCTTTGCCTGTTTGATGGTTCGTCGGAGGGCATAGCGGGATTTCTTATAAGCTTCCAGGTTAGAGTCCCGCTTCTTGAAAGCGGCAGCTCTACCCTTTAGCTCAGTGCGAATGTTGCCTGTAATACATGGCTTTTGGTTGGGGTATGTACGTACTGTCACTATGGGGATGACGACGTCGATGCACTTATTGATAAAGCCAGTGACTGATGTGGTGTACTCCTCAATGCCATCGGAAGAATCCCGGGAACATATTCCAGTCTGTGCTAGCAAAACAGTCCTGAAGTTTAGCATCTGCTTCATCTGACCACTTTTTAGACCGAGTCACTGGTGCTTCCTGTTTTAATTTTCACTTGTCAGAAGGAATCATGAGGATAGCATTTTGTTCACATTTGTCAAATGGAGGGTGAGGGAGAGCTTTGTATGCAGCTCTGTGTGTGCAGTAAAAGTGGTCTAGAATTGTTTTCCCTCTGGTTGCACATTTAACATGCTGATAGAAATTAGGTAAAACTGATGTAAGTTTCCCTGCAGTAAAGTCCCCGGCCACTAGGAGCGCCGCCTCCAGACGTGACACTTGGCATTCAGGCCAAAGAGTTCAGTTTTGGTTTCATTAGTCCAGAGAATCTTGTATCTCATGGTCTGAGAGTCCTTTAGGTGCCTTTTGGCAAACTCCAAGCGGGCTGTCATGTTCTTTTTACTGAGGAGTGGCTTCCGTCTGGCCACTCTGCAATAAAGACCTGATTGGTGGAGGGCTGCAGAGATGGTTGTCCTTCTGGAAGGTCCTCCCATCTCCACAGAGGAACTAGAGCTCTGTCAGAGTGACCATCGGGTTCTTGGTCACCTCCCTGACCAAGGCCCTTCTCCCCCGATTGCTCAGTTTGGCCGGGCGGCCAGCTCTAGGAAGAGTCATTGTTGTTCCAAACTTCTTCCATTTAAGAATGATGGAGGCCACTGTGTTCTTGGGGATCTTCAATGCTGCAGAAATGTTTTGGTACCCTTCCCCAGATCTATGCCTCGACACAATCCTGTATCGGGGCTCTACAGACAATTCCTTCGGCCTCATGGCTTGGTTTTTGCTCTGACATGCACTGTCAACTGTGGGACCTTATATAGAAAGACGTGTGCCTTTTCAAATCAGGACCAATCAGTTGAATTTACCACAGGTTTACTCAAATCAAATCAAATTTTATTTGTCACATACACATGGTTAGCAGATCTTAATGCGAGTGTAGCGAAATGCTTGTGCTTCTAGTTCCGACAATGCAGTAATAACCAACAAGTAATCTAACCTAACAATTCCACAACTACTACCTTATACACACAAGTGTAAAGGGATAAAGAATATGTACATAAAGATATATGAATGAGTGATGGTACAGAACGGCATAGGCAAGATGCAGTAGATGGTATAGTGTACAGTCTATACATATGAGATGAGTAATGTAGGGTATGTAAACATAAAGTGGCATAGTTTAAAGTGGCTAGTGATACATGTATTACATAAAGATGGCAAGATGCAGTGGATGATATACAGTACAGTATATACATATACATATGAGATGAGTAATGTAGGGTATGTAAACATTATATTAAGTGGCATTGTTTAAAGTGGCTAGTGATACATTTTTATATACATTTCCATCAATTCCCATTATTAAAGTGGCTGGAGTTGTCAGTATGTTGGCAGCGGCCACTAAATGTTAGTGGTGGCTGTTTAACAGTCTGATGGCCTTGAGATAGAAGCTGTTTTTCAGTCTCTCGGTCCCTGCTTTGATGCACCTGTACTGACCTCGCCTTCTGGATGATAGCGGGGTGAACAGGCAGTGGCTCGGGTGGTTGTTGTCCTTGATGATCTTTATGGCCTTCCTGTGACATCGGGTGGTGTAGGTGTCCTGGAGGGCAGGTAGTTTGCCCCCGGTGATGCGTTGTGCAGACCTCACTACCCTCTGGAGAGCCTTACGGTTGTGGGCGGAGCAGTTGCCGTACCAGGCGGTGATACAGCCCGACAGGATGCTCTCGATTGTGCATCTGTAGAAGTTTGTGAGTGCTTTTGGTGACAAGCCGAATTTCTTCAGCCTCCTGAGGTTGAAGAGGCGCTGCTGCGCCTTCTTCACAACGCTGTCTGTGTGGGTGGACCAATTCAGTTTGTCCGTGATGTGTACACCGAGGAACTTAAAACTTTCCACCTTCTCCGCTACTGCCCCGTCGATGTGGATAGGGGGGTGCTCCCTCTGCTGTTTCCTGAAGTCCACAATCATCTCCTTTGTTTTGTTGACGTTGAGTGTGAGGTTATTTTCCTGACACCACACTCCGAGGGCCCTCACCTCCTCCCTGTAGGCCGTCTCGTCGTTGTTGGTAATCAAGCCTACCACTGTAGTGTCGTCCGCAAACTTGATGATTGAGTTGGAGGCGTGCATGGCCACGCAGTCGTGGGTGAACAGGGAGTTCAGGAGAGGGCTCAGAACGCACCCTTGTGGGGCCCCAGTGTTGAGGATCAGCGGGGTGGAGATGTTGTTACCTACCCTCACCACCTGGGGGCGGCCCGTCAGGAAGTCCAGGACCCAGTTGCACAGGGCGGGGTCGAGACCCAGGGTCTCGAGCTTGATGACGAGTTTGGAGGGTACTATGGTGTTAAATGCTGAGCTGTAGTCGATGAACAGCATTCTCACATAGGTATTCCTCTTGTCCAGATGGGTTAGGGTAGTGTGCAGTGTGGTTGCGATTGCGTCGTCTGTGGACCTATTGGGTCGGCAAGCAAATTGGAGTGGGTCTAGGGTGTCAGGTAGGGTGGAGGTGATATGGTCCTTGACTAGTCTCTCAAAGCACTTCATGATGACGGAAGTGAGTGCTACGGGGCGGTAGTCGTTTAGCTCAGTAACCTTAGCTTTCTTGGGAACAGGAACAATGGTGGCCCTCTTGAAGCATGTGGGAACAGCAGACTGGGATAAGGATGGATTGAATATGTCCTTAAACACACCAGCCAGCTGGTCTGCGCATGCTCTGAGGACGCGGCTGGGAATGCCGTCTGGGCCTGCAGCCTTGCGAGGGTTAACACGTTTAAATGTTTTACTCACCTCGGCTGCAGTGAAGGAGAGCCCGCAGGTTTCGGTAGCGGGCCGTGTCAGTGGCACTGTATTGTCCTCAAAGCGAGCAAAAAAGTTATTTAGTCTGCCTGGGAGCAAGACATCCTGGTCCGCGACGGGGCTGGTTTTCTTTTTGTAATCCGTGATTGACTGTAGACCCTGCCACATACCTCTTGTGTCTGAGCTGTTGAATTGCGACTCTACTTTGTCTCTATACTGGGACTTAGCTTGTTTGATTGCCTTGCGGAGGGAATAGCTACACTGTTTGTATTCAATCATGTTTCCGGTCACCTTGCCCTGGTTAAAAGCAGTGGTTCGCGCTTTCAGTTTCACGCGAATGCTGCCATCAATCCACGGTTTCTGGTTTGGGAATGTTTTAATCGTTGCTGTGGGTACGACATCGTCAATGCACTTTCTAATGAACTCGCTCACCGAATCAGCATATTCATCAATGTTGTTGTTGGACGCAATGCGGAACATATCCCAATCCACGTGATCGAAGCAGTCTTGAAGCGTGGAATCAGATTGGTCGGACCAGCGTTGAACAGACCTGAGCGCGGGAGCTTGCTGTTTTAGTTTCTGTTTGTAGGCTGGAAGCAACAAAATGGAGTCGTGGTCAGCTTTTCCGAAAGGAGGGCGGGGGAGGGCCTTATATGCGTCACGGAAGTTAGTATAACAATGATCCAAGGTTTTACCAGCCCTGGTAGCACAATCGATATGCTGATATAATTTAGGGAGTTTTGTTTTCAGATTAGCCTTGTTAAAATCCCCAGCTACGATGAATGCAGCCTCAGGGTGTGTGGTTTCCAGTTTACAAAGAGTCAGATAAAGTTGGTTCAGGGCCATCGATGTGTCTGCTTGGGGGGGAATATACAGTGGGGAGAACAAGTATTTGATACACTGCCGATTTTGCAGGTTTTCCTACTTACAAAGCATGTAGAGGTCTGTCATTTTTATCATAGGTACACTTCAACTGTGAGAGACGGAATCTAAAACAAAAATCCAGAAAATCACATTGTATGATTTTTAAGTAATTAATTTGCATTTTATTGCATGACATAAGTATTTGATCACCTACCAACCAGTAAGAATTCCGGCTCTCACAGACCTGTTAGTTTTTCTTTAAGAAGCCCTCCTGTTCTCCACTCATTACCTGTATTAACTGCACCTGTTTGAACTCGTTACCTGTATAAAAGACACCTGTCCACACACTCAATCAAACAGACTCCAACCTCTCCACAATGGCCAAGACCAGAGAGCTGTGTAAGGACATCAGGGATAAATTGTAGACCTGTACAAGGCTGGGATGGGCTACAGGACAATAGCCAAGCAGCTTGGTGAGAAGGCAACAACTGTTGGCACAATTATTAGAAAATGGAAGAAGTTCAAGATGACGGTCAATCACCCTCGGTCTGGGGCTCCATGCAAGATCTCACCTCGTGGGGCATCAATGATCATGAGGAATGTGAGGGATCAGCCCAGAACTACACGGCAGGACCTGGTCAATGACCTGAAGAGAGCTGGGACCACAGTCTCAAAGAAAACCATTAGTAACACACTACGCCGTCATGGATTAAAATCCTGCAGCGCACGCAAGGTCCCCCTGCTCAAGCCAGCGCATGTCCAGGCCCGTCTGAAGTTTGCCAATGACCATCTGGATGATCCAGAGGAGGAATGGGAGAAGGTCATGTGGTCTGATGAGACAAAAATAGAGCTTTTTGCTCTAAACTCCACTCGCCGTGTTTGGAGGAATAGAAGGATGAGTACAACCCCAAGAACACCATCCCAACCGTGAAGCATGGAGGTGGAAACATCATTCTTTGGGGATGCTTTTCTGCAAAGGGGACAGGACGACTGCACCGTATTGAGGGGAGGATGGATGGGGCCATGTATCGCGAGATCTTGACCAACAACCTCCTTCCCTCAGTAAGAGCATTGAAGATGGGTCGTGGCTGGGTCTTCCAGCATGACAACGACCCGAAACACACAGCCAGGGCAACTAAGGAGTGGCTCCGTAAGAAGCATCTCAAGGTCCTGGAGTGGCCTAGCCAGTCTCCAGACCTGAACCCAATAGAAAATCTTTGGAGGGAGCCGAAAGTCCGTATTGCCCAGCGACAGCCCCGAAACCTGAAGGATCTGGAGAAGGTCTGTATGGAGGAGTGGGCCAAAATCCCTGCTGCAGTGTGTGCAAACCTGGTCAAGAACTACAGGAAACGTATGATCTCTGTAATTGCAAACTAAGGTTTCTGTACCAAATATTCAGTTCTGCTTTTCTGATGTATCAAATACTTATGTCATGCAATAAAATGCAAATTAATTACTTAAAAATCATACAATGTGATTTTCTGGATTTTTGTTTTAGATTCCGTCTCTCACAGTTGAAGTGTACCTATGATAAAAATTACAGACCTCTACATGCTTTGTAAGTAGGAAAACCTGCAAAATCGGCAGTGTATCAAATACTTGTTCTCCCCACTGTATACGGCTGTGATTATAATCTAAGAGAATTCCCTTGGTAGATAATGCGGTCGACATTTGATTGTGAGGAATTCTAAATCTGGTGAACAGAATGACTTGAGTTCCTGTATGTTGTTATGATCACACCACGTCTCGTTAATCATAAGGGATACCCCCCCGCCCCTCTTCTTACCAGAAAGATGTTTGTTTCTGTCGGTGCGATGCGTGAAGAAACCAGCTGGCTGCACCGACTCCGTTAGCGTCTCTCGAGTGAGCCATGTTTCCGTGAAGCAAAGAACATTACAATCCCTGATGTCTCTCTGGAATGTTACCCGTGCTCGGATTTCATCAACCTTATTGTCAAGAGACTGGACATTGGCGAGTAGTATGCTAGGGAGTGGAGCGCGATGTGCCCGTCTCCGAAGCCTGACCAGGAGACCGCCTCGTTTGCCCCTTTTTCGGCGTCGTTGTTTAGGGTCACCGGCTGGGATCAGATCCATTGTATTGGGTGGAAGGCAAAACACCAGATCCGCTTCGGGAGAGTCATATTCCTGGTTGTAACGATGGTGAGTTGACGTTGCTCTTATATTCAGTAGTTCCTCCCAACTGTATGTAATGACACCTAAGATTACCTGGGGTACCAATGTAAGGAATAACACATAAAACAACAAAATACTGCATAGTTTCCTAGAAACGCGAAGCGAGGCGGCCATCTCGGTCGGCGCCGGAAGTACATAGCTCCAATCAAGTTGTAGAAACATGTCAAGGAAGATCAATGGAAACAGTATGCACCTGAGCTCCATTTCTAGTCTCATAGCAAAGGGTCTGAATACCTATGTAAATAAGGTATCTTTTTAATTTTTAAGACGTGCAAAAATGTCTAAAAACCTGTTCTCACTTTGTCATTATGGGGTATTGTGTGTAGATTTGCTGAGGATTTCTTGTTATTTAATCAGTTTTAGAATAAGGCTGTAACGTATCAAAATGTGGAAAAAGTCAAGGGGTCTGAGTACTTTCCGAAGGCACTGTACAGCCCGGACTCTGACATTGCTCGTTCTGATATTGCTTCTTCTTCAGTGACAAATAAACTTTCAATTTGATTTTGATCCAACTCAAAAAACGAATTGTTATTAGAAACAATACTTTTGCAAAGTGTGAGTTACAACTTTTATTTTTGCAAGATATATTTATAAGTATTTTTATTTTCAGATTGGATTCAATTCAACATTGAACCCCATCAACCACCCACTCTACGATTTCCCTCCTCTTTCCTATTCCCTCCCCGACCCGGGGCAGACATATTAATATTTATAGTTCTAGATAATTTAAAGGAAGGATGTATACCACCAGGCAGGTGTTTAAGTACTAATAAAATGCATATATTATGCAGTTAAGGGAACAAGGTTCTGGGCATTTTTGCATACATTAAAATAAAGTAAAAACCTGATGAAACCATATTCAAAAGTATTACCGATTATGCTCCCAATTAAACACATTTTCACCAAAAACATAATCTCTCATTGTACAGTATTGGTGTTTTTGGTAAAACCTAACAAAAAAACTCCCTTAAACATCTTAAAAAGGTATAATTGAGAGTTAAGGGTTACTGGTTGTCCCAATATCTGCCAAACACACCAATTCACAATGTCATCTCTTTCACTAGGTGGTCTGTAGCTCTGGACCTCCCAATCACACCACTTATCCCATGTCTCCTCTCCTCAGCATCTTAACCAAAGCGGCTTTCCCCGCCCAATTCCCATTCCCAAATCCCCTAACCCAATTCTCCACTGGACACCCAAAAATGTGCAGAAAAAGCATTTCCAGTAGGAAGCCAACTCTCATCTTACCAGGAAGTCTTATATACAATGTCATAGACACACGCACACCCAACATCTTATCCATGATATTTTGGTTGAGCGCAACAGTATGTGATCATTAAAGTTATCTTTTTGTCCACAGACAAGCAGCTTACCAAAGGGTTAAATGCTAGTTCTAAGCTTAGCTAACATAGTTCTGAGTCGGTAGATTTAAAATAAGGTTCCAGACATAGCTGACATCTTACATTCGTGTCTTTTTAAAGTTGTCCACCAGATAGACAAGATGCAAGTTGATCACTGCGCAGGCAAATCCATGGTGTACATTTAACTCGGGAAGTGTAAAATGTACACTATTTTCAGTGAACATATGAGTCCCACTGTACTGGTGTTAACGTAACACATAAAAGTGTTTAACTATGTTGCGGTGTTCCCCATTCAACTCTTAAAGTGTTCAAATTAACTCGATTGTGGTGTTTGCATTGCTCTACTGTGGAGTAATACGCAACACCTGCAGTGTAAAACATAACACTTGACTTAAAGTAAACTGAACTCACTTTGCTTAGTGTTGATGCTGTAGTGTTACAGTACTGTAAATAACACCTGTAGTGTTACTGTAAATCATTTTGGGGTCTTGTTGTAAAGCCTAATTAGCATATTTCCCAGGGTGCCCTTTCTTTTCGAGTTAATTGTAGACTTACCACCCATGACTGTATTTGTTAGTGACAGAGACCTGCTTATTGAATTCATTCCTGTAAAAGGTCTGTGGAGTGAGTACCTAGGCTAATGCTATCATTGAAATTGACTCTGAAAATACCATACATTTATCATGAGGTCTTACTTTGATGGTCTAGTTTTACCTTAACACAGTCGTGTCAGGAAACTCCTGGTTTACAGGCCGCGTCAGGCCTGCAAGTCACGTTATGCGGGCTTGCAAAGTGATATGTAATTCCTATTGGTAGTGATGGGAAACCGAGGATTTCTGAAGGCTTTGGCGCTTTCACCAAATTGTGCGTAAAACCGGTTCATTACTCGGCGCTTAATTATCAGCTCACAATGCACATTAGTGTCATTTTCTGGTCAGCATTAAATAGCAGTGTGCGATTATCCGATGTTTTTTTTCTCTCCACTGTTTCATCAAAACTCTGTGGCGCGACGGTAAGTCGTTGACTTTTTTTTAGCCTATAATCAGTTGGAATACCATGTTTGCATCATCCTTCCCTTTCTTGTCTTCAAGGTTAACTATTTTTCAAAAACGGAAACTATGGCATTATTTAGGATGCTTAAGACAGACGCTTATACAATACAAAATAAAACAAATTATTTAAACAGGAGTGCAAAGTGTGGTTTCACAAAACTATTTTCAAATGATTGCGTCTTCAATGGGATTCAAACTCATACCCGCACGTCCCTGAATGTTCCGTAGTTCATCACTTGCTAAACTACCAGTAAGGATTTCGAACATGTAGTTTCACCTAACTATATTTGTAAGTACAGTGTCCAGTAGAGGTCAGAGTTTGAAAGGAGCTTGGAATCAAAGAAAGCACCGGAACGACGCCGAAATCAGTGGGATCTCTCATTTTGCAACACACGGTGTGAAAAAGCACATGATCAAACAAGACTTGATCATTGATGTCATTGATCATTGATATCATTGATGACGTACTTCTGACAAAGTGATACACACATCAGCAAACCGCTTCGAAAGTTAGCTGCTTAGCGATTTCGACTCCTGCCTCGGAGTTCCGGTATCTAATGTAACATCATTACCTATACCTATTGGAATCCAGACAGATTTAGGATATCCAACATTTGGAATTTGTATTCACCCACAACCTGCATTCAGAATGATAGTCTTCCTATCCAATTTCCTAACCTTGACCATCTAAACTGGAACAACCATTTCAGTAATGGTGCAATAAATCTAACTAACTGGTTGGATCAGTTTAGAAAAATATATGTTAGTTATCAATGTACAGTGGCAAGAAAAAGTATGTGAACCCTTTGGAAATACCTGGATTTCTGCATGAATTGGTAATAAAATTTGATCTGATCTTCATCTAGGTCACAACAATAGACAAACACAGTCTGCTTAAACTAATAACACACAAACAATTATACATTTTCATATCTTTATTGAACACACTGTGTAAACATTCACAGTGCAGGGTGGGAAAAGTATGTGAACCCTTGGATTTAATAACTAGTTGACCATCCTTTTGGAAGAAATAACCTCATCCAAACTTTTTCTGTAGTTGCCGATCAGACTTGCACAACGGTCAGGAGGAATTTTGGACCATTCCTCTTTACAAAACTGTTTCAGTTCAGTAATATTCTTGGGATGTCTGGTGTGAACTGCTCTCTTGAGGTCATGCCACAGAATCTCAATCGGGTTGAGGTCAGGATCAGACTGGGCCAGAAGGCATACAGTGCCTTGCAAAAGTATTCATCCCCCTTGGAGTTTTTCCTATTTTGTTGGTTACAACCTGTAATGTAAATTGATATCTATTTGTATTTCATGTAATGGACATGCACATAATAGTCCAAATTTGGTGAAGTGAAATTTTAAAAATTACTTATTTCGAAGAAGAAAAAAAAAAATAGAAATGGAAAGTGGTGCGTGCATATGTTTTCACCCCCTTTGCTATGAAGCCCCTAAATAAGATCTGGTGCAACCAATTACCTTCAGAAGTCACATAATTAGTTAGATTGCACACAGGTGGACTTTATTTAAGTGTCCCATGAGCTGTCACATGATCTCAGTATATATACACCTGTTCTAAAAGGCCCCAGAGTCTGCAACACCACTAAGCAAGGGGCACCACCAAGCAGCGGCACCATGAAGACCAAGGAGCTCTCCAAACAGGGACAAAGTTGTGGAGAAGTACAGATCAGGGTTGGGTTATAAAAAAATATCAGAAACTTTAAACAGCCCACGGAGCACCATTAAATCCATGATTAAATAATGGAAAGAATATGGCACCACAACAAGCCTGCCAAGAGAGGGCCGCCCACCAAAACTCATGGACCAGGCAAGGAGGGCATTAATCAGAGAGGCAACAAAGAGACCAAAGATAACCCTGAATGAGCTGCAAAGCTCCACATCAGAGACTGGAGTATCTGTCCATAGGACCACGGAAGAGTGGCCAGAAAAAAAACATTTCCTTGATGGCCAAAAAGCTCAATTTTAGTCTCATCTGACTAGAGTACCTTCTTCCATATGTTTGGTGGAGTCTCCCACATGTCTTTTGGTGAACACCAAACGTGTTTGCTTATTTTTTTCTTTAAGCAAACGCTATGTCTGAGGCAAACCCAACATCTCTCATTACCCCGAGAACACCATCCCCACAGTGAAGCACGGTGGTGGCAGCATAATGCTGTGGGGATGTTTTTCATCGGCAGGGACTGAGAAATTTGAGACTGGGACGGAGGTTCACCTTCCAGCAGGACAATGACCCTAAGTATACTGCTAAAGCAATACTCAAGTGGTTTAAGGGGAGACATTTAAATGGTTTGGAATGGTCTAGTCAAAGCCCAGACATCAATCCAACTGAGAATCTGTGATATGACTTAAAGATTGCTGTATACCAACGGAACCCATCCAACTTGAAGGAGCTGGAGCAGTTTTGCCTTCAAAAATGAAGAATCCCAGTGGCTAGATGTGCCAAGCTCATAGAGACATACCCCAAGAGACTTGCAGCTGTAATAGCTGCAAAAGGTGGCTCTACAATGTATTGACTTTGGGGGGATGAATAGTTATGCACACTCAAGTTTTCTGTTTTTTTTGTATTATTTCTTGTTTGTTTTGCAATAGAACATATTTTGCATCTTCAAAGTGGGAGGCATGTTGTGTAAATCAAATGATACAACCACCCCCAAAATCCATTTTAATTCCAGGTTGTAAGGCAACAAAATAGGGAAAATGCATTGGGGGGTAATTACCTTCGCAAGCCACTGTATTTTCTTCTGTTGAAGCCATTCTGTTGTTGATTTACTTCTGTGTTTTGGGTCTTTGTCCTGTTGCATCAGCCAACTTCTGTTGAGCTTTAATTGGTGGACAGCCTAACATTCTCCTGCAAATTTTTTTTGATAAACTTGGGAATTCATTTTTTCGTCGATGATAGCAAGCTGCCCAGGCCCTGAGGCAGCAAAGCAGCCCCAAACCATGATGCTCCCTCCACCATACTTTACAGTTGGGATCAATCAGATTTAATCAATAAAATGTATTTATAAAGCCCTTTTTACATCAGCCAATGTCACAAAGTTTGGGATGAGGTTTTGATGTTGGTGTGGTGTGCCTTTTTTTCTCCACACATAGTGTTGTGTGTTCCTTCCAAACAACTCAACTGTAGTTTCATCTGTCCAAGGTATATTTTGCCAGTAGCGCTGTGGAATATCCAGGTGCTCTTTTGCAAACTTCAGACATGCAGCAATGTTTTTTTTGGACAGCAGTGGCTTCTTCCGTGGTGTCCTCCCATGAACACCAATCTTGTTAAGGGTTTTACGTATCGTAGACTCGTCAACAGAGGTGTTAGCATGTTCCAGAGATTTCTGTAAGTCTTTAGCTAACACTAGGATTCTTCTTAACCTCACTGAGCATTCCGCACTGTGCTCTTGCAGTCATCTTTGCAGGACGGCCACTCCTAGGGAGAGTAGCAACAGTGCTGAACTTTCTAACTTTTTAGACAATTTGTCTTACCGTGGACTGATGAACATCAAGGCTTTTAGAGATACTTTTGTAACCCTCTCCAGCTTTATACAAGTCAACAATTCTTCATCTTCTGAGATCTCTTTTGTTTGAGGCATGGTTCACATCAGGCAATGCTTCTTGTGAATAGCAAACTCAAATTTTGCGATCGTTTTTTTATAGGGCAAGGCAGCAGGTTAGCTGACATCTCCAGGTTAGCTGACTCCTGACTCCAATTAGCTTTTGGAGAAGTCATTAGCCTAGGGGTTCACATTCTTTTTCCAACCTACACTGTGAATGTTTAAATGATGTATTCAATATAGACGAGAAAAATACTATATTTTGTGTGTTATTAGTTTAAGTGCACTGTTTCTCTATTGTTGTGATTGAGATGAAGATCAGATCAAATTTGATGACCAAGTTATGCAGAAATCCAGGTAATTTTCTTGCCACTGTACATGCAAAAACACAGATATAAAAAATTCTAAAAAATCTATTTGCAGTAGAGCATGCTGGAAAATTTGAAAATGATGGGCATGGTCTTGATGGCACAGCAAAGTGACCCTTGTTACTTAGTGTAGATTTTTCAATGTAACACTTCTAGTGTTGATTCAGGTGTTACATTAACACTCATTGGTGTAAAAGATCCCTGGTGTTGGTGTTAATAACCAGTGTTAAACCAAAACCACGCCCATCATTATCATATTTCCCAGCATGCTCTATTGCAGATTGATTTTTAGTTTTAATATCTATGTTTTTGCATGTACATTGATTTATTACTTAATCTTATGCTGCTCAAATATAAATAACATACATTTTTCTAAACTAATCCATATGTTACTTATTGCACCCGTTACTGACATTGTTGTTCCAGTTTAGATGGTTTAGTTAGTCTCATATTTTTAGGTTGTTTCACACACAGTTCTGAGCTATAGTTCAAATCAGAGTTTGATGTTGTTACATTGTATTTTTTTCATTTTGTCCGGTTGGTTGCACATTGCCAAATGTCAAACGAAATAAATTCCTGAACAAAACCATGTGTCCTTGCAAGTCATTTGTTTATTGGACCAGAATTTGCACATTAAATCCCTTTACTATTATCATGAAGCGTCACTTTTGTGTCCCAATCTATTAATTTTGCTTTGGTATTCCAACAACGTGGGCTACTAAATGCGCTGCTAGTCACAGAATGTTTCAGAGATCTCAAATTATATGATGCTTTGTGCATTTCATCAAATGCTCACAGTCAAACAACCAATAATAATGTGTGACTGGTACTTTTCCTGTGCTTGGACCGGACTGCGTTCTCACCTGCAGCGAACCACACCATGGTACGAATTGAATCGGACCGAGACCACCCTTTTTGAGCGAACCATGGTGCATTGTTTAGTGTCCTCCCGAGTGAGGATAGAATTGAATCGGACCAAGACATTTTTGAGCGAACCACGGTGCATTGTTTAGTGTGCTCCTGAGAGCGGATAGTGTTCACACCAGTCTCCTCAGCCCGGCAGTCATTCTGAATGCAGAATACACATTTAAAAGGTTTGTTATCCCCACTCTGGAAAGTGGGATTGGAATTGGAATTACACATACTTTTTCAAGCTAGCTTAATATGACTTGCAGGCCATATGTGGCCTGTAAACCATGAGATTAAGGCCACTGTATTAGGGTAAAGCTAGACACTCAGAATAAGGCCTTATGAAATTATAACATATTTAATAGAAAATGTATTTGCGTAGGATCTCACTTGATGAAATCCACCCATGTCTCTGTCACTAACAAATACAGTCATGGGTGGTAACTCTACAATTCACTCAAAAGGCAAGGCACTCTGGGAAATATGCAAAAAAGCCTTTACACTAAGCAGTTTGTTAATTCCTGTATAGACACTGGACGAGTGTTAACTCAACACTGAGTGTTACATTTAACACTGGATGATTTTCTGTTTATAAAACAATAACTCTGGTTATTAACACCAACAGTGGAGGTTGTTTTACACCATTGAGTGTTATTTTCACTCTTACAGAGTGAATTGAACTCCTGAATCAACAGTCCAAATGGGACACTGAAAAATCAACATTGGCGAATTTGCTGTCTGAGTGCTAGGTGCTGTAAAGAGCAAGCCTGATCCAACCAAGAGCAATCCTGAGACCGGGGCCTGTATTCATAAAGCTATATCCTACATCAGCACTCCAACGCTGAGAAAAAATGCCCAGAATCAGCACCCTAAGGGTTGAGGGGCTACTGTACAGTATATACAGTATATTGGTGTGGATTAGTCCTATCCTATACAGGTACACCTTTTTTCCCCCAATCACACACACATTATCTTAGGCACAAGCACGTTCCCAGCTTGCTGCCTCAATAAGGTAATTCTGAGAATGATACTCAGAAAAGGAAATGTTCAATTCAAATTCTATATTATCTTAGAAAAACTGTATTCAGCCAATGTCCTAATAGCTCTACAAAATATAGTGTGTTTTGGATCCACTCAAGGCATTGTTACGCAGGATGTTATATTGGTTAAATTCTTATGTGGGGCAAAATACTGCTTGAGAGAAGAAAGTGGCATATATATTCCCTTTGGGGAAAATGTAGCACTTATTGAAAATAAGCACAAGGCCCATAACAATGTCAGAAAACCATTTCTCTCACCGGTATTTCTACTATGTGATAGGACCAACTAATGGATGTTGGAACCCTTAAAACAACTGATAGTTATCATTTTTCTTACCTCTCTCAACTTGAAAAAAAAGATCTACTCTTCAAGGACGCTTTTTTTTTAGAGCACTTTGATCATTAGGAAAGGCACTCTGGCTTTGGTAAATGCCTTACTTTTTATCACAGGGGTATTGTCATTAAAACCCTACCGGCTCTGAGCAGAGATCTTCAGTTTAAATTATTTATTTTTTAAACGGATTAAAAGTGAACCTGACTGGTCTACTGTGGCTAAGGATCTCTGATGGTATGTAAATTATGACGTGAAGGGAAATTTTGTCTCTAACTAATTGTGTACTCCCGTGACCAGTCTGTACTGGACGGGAATTCATGTTCCTGTCAAGAAAAAGTTCAATCAGAACAGTAGTGAAGTTTTCAGGCACTTTGATAACTGGGCCAGCCGCTAGTTCTGAACTTTTACATCACCAATGGGATTATGGGAACTGTGGTACATGATCATCCTCCCACATGGGTTCTGCTCTGCTGCTTGGTGGATATCAACTACATACAGATGCCCTAAGGGGCAAAGTAGCTTTAAAATGTACATCTTGAAACAGCTGAAATACAATATTTTTGGTTGTAAAGATATTTCACAACGGTTTAGACGGTACAATGATTCTCTACATATTGAGTGCTTGTTTTGTCTCGCAAACTTAAATTAGGCAAACTATTGGACTTTTAGCAGCCAGGAAATGGCGGAGTGTGTTCTGCATATTGCACTTTTAAGTAACTGGTTCCACAGCCTTTTTTAATTTACTGAACTTTTCGATCAAAGTGTTAACTGAATTTAACATGTTTAGTTGGCCCAAACTTAGCTTCAATTTGAGAAAATTTCAGTCAACTTAAAATGATGTGTTTGCTCAACTTGTCTTGTACGGTGTCCTCCTTAATTATCGGGACAGTGGAGCATTTTCTCTTACTTTGGCTCTATATTCAAAGTTTGGATTTAAAATAAACGATGACATTGACGTTCAAGTGCAGACTGTCAGATAATCCTGAATGAATTGTGAATTATAATGAGTGGGAACAGATACAGCTACAGATAAACAAATATCATACCCCCAAGACATGCTAACCTCTCCATTACAATGGTGGCAGGTAGCCTAGGGGTTAGAGCGTTGGGCCAGTAACCGAAAGATTGCTGGTTTCGAATCCCTGAGCTGACAAGGTAAAACTCTGTCGTTCTGCCCCTGAACAAGGCAGTTAACCCACCGTTCCTACGGTAGGCCGTCATTGTAAATATGAAATGTTTTTAACTGACTTGCCTAGTTAAACAAAGGTTAGAACAAAGGTTCCAGACTCATATCAAACATCTCCAATCCAAAATCAAAGCAAGAATCGGCTTTCTATTCCGCAACAAAGCCTCCTTCACTCACGCCGCCAAACTTACCCTAGTAAAACTGACTATCCTACCGATCCTCGACTTCGGCGATGTCATCTACAAAATAGCTTCCAATACTCTACTCAGCAAACTGGATGCAGTTTATCACAGTGCCATTCGTTTTGTTACTAAAGCACCTTATACGACCCACCACTGCGACCTGTATGCCCTAGTCGGCTGGCCCTCGCTACATGTTCGTCGTCAGACCCACTGGCTCCAGGTCATCTACAAGGCTATGCTAGGTAAAGTGCCGCCTTATCTCAGTTCACTGGTCACGATGGCTACACCCACCCGCAACACGCGCTCCAGCAGGTGTATCTCACTGATCATCCCTAAAGCCAAAACCTCATTTGGACGCCTTTCCTTCCAGTTCTCTGCTGCCTGCGACTGGAACGAATTGCAAAAATCTCTGAAGTTGGAGACTTTTATCTCCCTCAACAACTTTAAAAATCTGCTATCCGAGCAGCTAACCGATCGCTGCAGCTGTACATAGTCCATCTGTAAACTACCCACCCAATTTACCTACCTCACCCCCCATACTGCTTTTATTTATTTACTTTTCTGCTCTTTTGCACACCAGTATCTCTTCTTGCACATGATCATCTGATGATTTATCACTCCAGTGTTAATCTGCTAAATTGTAATTATTCGATTTATTGCCTACCTCATGCCTTTTGCACACATTGTATATAGATTCTCTTTTTTTTTCTTCTACCATGTTATTGACTTGTTTATTGTTTACTCCATGTGTAACTCTGTGTTGTCTGTTCACACTGCTATGCTTTATCTTGGCCAGGTCGCAGTTGCAAATGAGAACTTGTTCTCAACTAGCCTACCTGGTTAAATAAAGGTGAAATAAAAAAATAAAAATAAAAAAGATAAAAACAATGAAAAGATAAACAATAGCGGGAGGTTAGAATTATTGAGGGGGGTATGATATTTGTGCGTCTAACGTTCTCACTCATTATTCACGATTCATTCAGGATTATCTGTAATTGTGGTAGCAACCACATTCAAGTAAAAGTGTTAAGAAACATATTCTATCCTTATTTACAGTAAAAGTTACTCCAAAATGACAGAATACCCTATTTACCATTCATTTCTATTGGACACAAAGAATCTGGTTCAGGGCATAGCGATCTTTCTACTACGCCACCATGTCTGTGCCAATGACTGATTTGACCTCTTTTGCTTCCCTTTGCACTTCAAAGTAAATCTCAGCTCTGTTAAAATAGTTTTACTTGAGTGTACTTTTATTTATCGTTGTGATTAAGGAGTCAAATGAAAAAGAGTATTACGCCCCACCAACATTAGACAACTCTACAGAAAAACCTAGAACAATGTAATCATGTATGTCAACATGTGTCAAATGTGTAAGTTGAAAACAAAAGCACCGTGTGTGTCTGTGTGTAACTAGTTCCAACACCTTTTTTTGTGTGTGTAAAACAATGCCCAAATAATAATTTCTAGTTGAATGAACACGTGAGACAATTTGGGCCAACACATCATTTTAAGTTGACAGAATTTTTTGCCTAAGCTTTCAAGTTGGAGCTAAATTTGGGCCAACTTAAAATGTTAAGTTCAAGTAACAATTTGACAGAAATGTTGAGTAATCTATAAAAAAAAAAAAAGGCTGTAGAACCAGTTACTCCATAATAATTTGTTGAAACAACTAGAATTAGTTTTTCAGTGGACTTTAATAAAATCACAGTCCAATCAAACAAGAACACGGTCACAGTGTCGACAGGGGCCCCATCCCAAATGGCACCCTATTCCCTATATGGTGCACTACTTTTGACCAGAGCCCATAGTCCACTACTTTTGACCAGAGCCCTATGTAATGGAATTGAGTGCCATTTGGGACGTAAAGCAGAGTCAACGGCTTCATTCATTCCCCAGACTTCACCTACGTTCAAGCCAGACATGACAGGATGATCCTACCTCCCAGTCCCACCAACCCCAGAGGCACTAAGTGACAATAATAACAGGCTTGGTGGACGTAATGCAATTTATACTATTTGATCATGGCTCATCATTATCTCATTCCCAATGCCTAATAACAACATGCAAGCTATTATGCTGAAAGGAATAGTGCCAAAGGACAGCACTAGCAACTCACATGGCACACTATTCCCTATGCATTCTACGAAACACAGTGCCATTTGGGACTCAGCCTAAGACGAGGACGGATGATAATTCACCATTTGCATTTAGATTGTACCTCTTTACACTGACACATGAATGGACTTCTTTGGTGTTTTTCTGTTCGGTTCATGTCAAAGTGGATGATTGTATTCATGGTAATACCTACATTTACACGGGCTTTTAGACTATCTCGCGAGGAAAGAGAGACAATAGTGGCAAATGCTGCAGGCTTATAGGCATGAAATGTATGGAGTATTCTCCAAAGACTCAACCTACATAGCTGGATGTTCTGTACTTAATTGCACACTTTTAGCTTCGAAAGGCTTCAGGAAATGTATATTCTAGTGTTCTCGCATGGATCAAATGTGTTTTAGTGCTAGGTATCTCATTGCAATAGAAGTGTTACTGTACGTTAGTGCAGATGTATCTTTTTGTTACTCCACACAATCAAAAGGAGTGTTGGTGAGAATAAAAATGTAAAATCTTTAAAAAATCAAAGGTCTGCTCCGAGTCATGTCATCTGTCTGATGTTGATGAGTTTATTCCAGTGGGGTTGCAACTGCCATCCTATTTTGACTGTGTGGTGCAGCTCCTTGACTTTCATTGTGTCTTCAGAACATGTTAGAGAGAAAATCATTTTGGCGAATTCTAGGATTTTACATTGGTGTGTTCCCAGGTGGTTTTTACCTTCCAATCACATTGCTTATTCAATTGCATCACTTAGGAAAATGACCTTTTCTTAATTCCACCCCTGTATTCAATATTTTATTGTAGTTTAGCTATGCCTGCTGTATTCTGCTGGCACCATGGGGCCTTCATTTCATTCTGGCCTTCTTCCTGGAGGTTTTGCTCCTTGATTATAACTATTGATGAGAAACGGTTGGTCAATCAGGGTGAGTGGGCTCAGCCATTCATTTTCATTAGCCACTCACGTCTTATGGCTTCATGCTGATTGAGTGGAGCAACAGACCATCTGTGAGGCTCTGTGAGATCATCAGTAACCCCTCTCTCCAGAGCTTAGGGCTTGGCTTATGTATGAGCAAACCCAACTGAATCCAAGACCAATTCATTAAATGGATCAACATAAAAAAATTAAAAAATGTGCTTAACATTTTGAAATGTAAACACCAACACACACGAATCACATGGAATAGCTTAAAACATAGTCAACCATTTCAGTCACAGGTAATACAGTGCCTTCAGAAAGGATTCATACCTCTTCACTTATTCCACATTTTATTGTGTTACAGCTGAATTCAAAATGGATTAGATTTTTTTTTCTCTCACCCATCTACACACAATACCCTGTAAATAAAAAAGTGAAAACATGTTTTAGAAATTTTAGCAATTGTATTGAAAATGAAATACAGAAATCTCATTTACATAAGTATTCACACCCCTGAGTCATTTACATGTTAGAATCACCATTGGCAGCGATTACAGCTGTGTCTTTCTGGGTCTCTAAGAGCTTTGCACACCTGGATTGTACAATATTTGCATATTACTCTTTTAAAAAATCTTCAAGCTCTGTCAAGTTGATTGTTAATCATTGCTAGACTGCCATTTTCAAGTCTTGCCATAGATTTTCAAGCTGATTTAAGTCAAAACTGTAACTAGGCCACTCAGGAACATTCCATGTATTTGTAAGAAACTCCAGTGTATATTTGGCCTTTTGTTTTAGGTTATTTTCCTGCTGAAAGGTGAATTTGTCTCCCAGTGTCTTTTGGAAAGCAGACTGAACCAGGTTTTCCTCTAGGATTCTGCCTGTGCTTCGCTCTATTCCATTTATTTTTATCCTAAAAAAAAACTCCCTAGTCCTTGCCGATTACAAGCATACCCATAACATGATGCAGCCAATACCATGCTTGAAAATATGAAGAGTGGTACTCAGTGATGTGTTGGATTTGCCCCAAAGTATTCAGGACATAAAGATAATTTCTTTGCCACATTTTTTTGCAGTTTTACTTTAGTGCCTTTTTGCAAACAGGATGCATGTTTTGGAATATTTTTTATTCTGTACAGGTTTCCTTCTTTTCACTCTGTCATTTAGATTAGTATTATGGAGTAACTACAATGTTGTTGATCCATCCTCAGTTTTTTCCCTATAACAGTCATTAAACTCTGAAACAGTTTAAAAGATACTATTGGCTTCATCCCCTCTGGCAGCTGAGTTAGGAAGGCCGTCTGAATATTTGTAGTGACTGGGTGTATTGATACACCATCCAAAGTGTAATTAATAATTTTACCATGCTCATAGGGATATTCATTGTCTGTTTTATTTTTATCCATCTACCAATAGGTGCTCTTTGCGAAGCATTGGAAAACCTCCCTGGTCTTTGTGGTTGAATCTGTGTTTCCACTGCTCGACTGAGGGACCTTACAGATAATTGTATGTGTGGAGTACAGACATGAGGTAGACGTTCAAAAATCATGATAAACTATGTTATTGGACACAGAGTGAGTCCATGCAACTTATTATGTGTCTTGTTAAGCACATTTTTACTCCTAAACTTATTTAGGGTTGCTATAACAAAGGGTTTGACTACTCATTGACTCAAGACAGTTCAGATTTTCATTTTTAGTTCATTAGTAAAAAAAAAAATAATAATTAAGTAAAAGAAATATATACTTTGACATGGGGTGTTGTGTGTAGGGCAGTGACACAAAATCTAAATGTAATACTTTTTTAAATTCAGGCTGTAACACAACAAAATCGCGAAAAAGTCAAGGAGTGTGTATACTTTCTGAAGGCACTGTATCTGTCTTATTGTGGTATAAATGTAATTTGACAGAAAATACCAATATGGTTTATTCTTGTCACTTTCTCTGGACGAGGCTTCTGTAATTTCCCTCCTCCAACACATGTACGTATCCTTTCTTCCACTCCTGAGGTTTTCTGAATAAGAATAGACCGGTTGAATTAAATGATGATATCTCTGAATCCTGCCTCATTCTCCTTCACTGGGCCTCAGCTGACAACAAATGAAAGCTCCTGTCTCGTCGGAATTTCAATAGGCTCACAATGGGTTCATTATTTGCCACATGCTTTACTTTTCTTCATCTCTCCCTGCTTATTCCTTATGCAGAATGTATATTTTGGCCGTCTGACAGTCACTTAAATTAGTGGAACATGTAGGCCTATTCATGAGAGTTTTAATATTTCTCTTTCCTTTTCCAGTTGGTAAATCCAGTTCAGAGAGGTTGTTAATGGGATAATGAGGTTGTAATGGGCCTTACGCACTGTACTAACACTGGCTGCGGATCACTCAGACAGACCGCCGAACAGAAGATCTATTGAGGAACTTGTTATAAATGGTACATAAAGGCACTTTTGTGGGTAAAAACACACATGGGTCTCAATGTGCTTTAATGTACCAATGCAGAGGTTGATGCGGTGGAAAAGGTGGCAGAAATACATATTGTAAAACTGTAATGAAAGAGAATAATTTATCCCTGATGTAAATAAATGTTTACTTGTTAGTCAGTGGATGTGGCGTTGAGTGATGGGTGTTTTCCAGTTTTCACCAGCAGAGGAATATATTAAGTGTACAGTAATATCTACACCAGGGCTGTCAAACTCATTCCATGGAGGGCCTAGTGTCTGCAGGTTTTTTTTTTTTTTTCAATGAAGAACTATACAGAGTTCTTTACTAATTAGTGACCTTAACTCATCTATTAAGTCCATGGGAGGAGCGAAGGACCTCGCCCCTCCGTGGAATGAGTTTGACAAAATGATCTACACTGTCAATTATGAGAGAGAACTAAGTTTACACTTCCGTCCTCATGCTTTCAATCATTTATCTTCTGAAGAGGCCCATTTACCCCAGGCTAACTTTCACACATTCATGCCCTCATATGTAAAAAAAAAAAAATGCATTTAATGTACTATTAATATGGGCGTCATGGAAAGTCTTACCCAAAGTATTTTGCCACAAGGTCATGTAGAAAGCAACAAAGGGCAAAATGCTACCCAGTGTAGCAGTGAAAGAACCCAATTCATGTATTCCAGCAGGCTCCATCTGTCTCCGGGTTGTTTGCAGAGCTGTGTAGCCACATGTATTATTCTGACTGGTGCCGTTCCCTGTCCCTGTGCCCCAGCTGCAGAGGGCCCTGTCAGTAAACAGAGTAAACACGGGAGCAGCGTACAGCACAGCTGGCATGTGCCGAACTACAGGCCCACAGACCAGCCCACCCAGATCCCCGATGGAACCCGCTACAACCTCTGTGAAGTAGAGTGCAAGGGTGAATTGAGTTATTGCACACGTGCACTTCACAGTGTAGGTGTTCCCTAACGGAAATATGCAAATAAATACTAGAACGCGCCAATAGGATCTCACCAGCTCGTGCTTGGCTCTGCCCACCTCCTTGCTTGTTCTGCCCACTGATTAATTTGCTCCCATTGTAAATGACAGGCTCGGGCCTATCTTGGGTTAGTTATAAAAAATTAAAAAATCACCCAGTAAAATACTACTTGAGTAAAAGCCTAAAAGTATTTGGTTTCAAATATACTTAAGTATCAAAAGTAAATGTAATTGCCAAAACATACTGGAGTATCAAAAGTAAAAGTATAAATCATTTAAAATTCCTTATATTAAGCAAACCAGACAGAACAATTTTCTTATTTGTTTTTACGAATAGCCAGGGGCACTCTCCAACACTATAATTTATAAACAAAGCATTTATGTTTAGTGAGTCTGCCAGATCGGAGGCAGTATGGATGATCAGGGATGTTCACTTGAGAAGTGTGTGAATCTGACCATTTTCCTGTCCTGCTAAGCAGTCAGAGTGTAATGAGTACTTTTGGGTGTCAGGGAAAATATATGGAGTAAAAAGCACATTATATTCTTTAGGAATGTAGTGAAGTAAAAGCAAAAGGTATAAAAAATATTAATAGTAAAGTACAGATAGCCCAAAAAACGACTTAGGTAGTACTTTTCACCACTGCCAGCATGTCACCTGTGCAACTGGAGGCGAAAAAACTCTAGATCATCTTTACACAAACACAAAGCTCTCCCTTGTCCTCCATTTGGCAAATCTGACCATAACTCTATCCTCCTGATTCCTGCTTACAAGCAAAAACTCAAACATGAAGTACCAGTGACAAACTCATTACAAAAGTGATCCAATGAAGCGGGTGCTAAGCTGCAGGACTATTTCGCTAACACAGACTGGAATATGTTCTGGGATTCATCAGATGGCATTGAGGAGTTTACCACATCTCTCACCTGCTTAATTTATAAGTGCATTGACGTCATCGTCCCTACGGTGACAATACGTACATATCCCAACCAGAAGCCATGGATTACAGGCAACATCTGCACTGAGGTTAAGGCTACAGTTGCCACTTTCATCCGGACGCTTAAAAGAAATCCTGCTACACCCTCTGACAAACCATCAAACAGGCAAAGCGTCAATACAGGATCAAGATGGAATCCTACTACACCGGCTCTGACGCTGGTCGGATGTGGTAGGGATGCAAACTACCACAGATTACAAAGGGAAACCCAGCTGTGCGCTGTACAATGACGCGAGCCTACCAGACGAGCTAAATACCTTCTAGGCTCGTTTCGAGGCTACCAACACTGAACCATGCATGAGAGCACCAGCTGTTCCAGACGACTGTGATCACACTCTCCATGGCCGATGTGAGTAAGACCTTTAAACAGATTAACATTCACAAGGCCGCAGGGCCAGGAGTATTACCAGGACGCATGCACAGAGCATGCACTTGCCAGCTGGCAAGTGTCTTCAATTACATTTTCAACCTCTCCCTGACTCAGTCGTTAATACCTAGATGTTTCAAGCAGACCACCATAGTCCCTGTGCCCAAGAACACCAAGGTAACCTGTCTAAATGACTATAGCCCCGTAGCACTCACATCTGTAGCCATTAAATTATTGGAAAAAACAACCCCAGGTGGTGAGGGTAGGCAACAACATATCTGCCATGCTGACCCTCAACATAGGGGCCCTTCAGGTGCATGCTTAGTCCCCTCCTGTACTACTTGTTCACCCACGATTGTGAGGCTGTGCACGACTCCAACAACATCGTTAACTTTGCCGACTACACAACGGTGATAGGCCTGATCATCAATGACAATGAGAACGGCTACAGGGAGGAGAACAGATACCTGGCAGTGTGGTGCCAGAACAACAACCTCTCCCTCAATGTCAGCAAGACAAAGGAGCTGATCGTAGACTACAGGAAATGGAGGGCCGAGCATGCCCCCATTCACATTGACGGGGCTGTAGTGCAGCAGGTCGAGAGCTTCAAGTTCCTCGGTGTCCACATCACTAAGAATGTATCATGGTCCACACACACAAACACAGTCGTGAAGAGGGCACAACAATGCCTCTTCCCCCGCAGGAGGTTGAAAAGATTTGTCATGGGCCCTCAGATCCTCAGAAAGTTTTACAGCTGCACCTTTGAGAGCATCTTGACTGAGAACATCTTGACTGGCTGCATCACCGCTTGATATGGCAACTGCTTGGCATCCGACCGCATGGCGGCTACAGATGGTAGTGCGTACGGACCAGTACATCACTGGGGCCGAGCTCCCTGTAATCCAGGACCTCTATACCAGGCTGTGACAAACCTGTCAGACTCCAGCCACCCAAATCATAGACTGTTATCTCTGCTATCACACGGCAAGCGGTACCGATGCACCAAGTCTGGAACCAACAGGACCTTGAACAGCTTCTACCCCCAAGCCATGAGACTGCTAAATAGTTAGTTAAATAGTTAACCAAATAGCAAACCGGAATACAATGCATTTGGAAAGTATTCAGACCCCTTCCCCTTTTCCACATTTTGTTACATTACAGCCTTATTCTAAAATGGATTGCATTATTATTTTTCCTCAGCAATCGACACATAATACCGCATATTGACGACTCAAAATCAGGTTTTAGACATTTTTGAAAATGTATTAAAAATAATAAAAAACAGATACTTATTTACATAAGTATTCAGACCCTTTGCTATGAGACTTGAAATTGAGCTCAGGTGCATCCTGTTTCCATTGATCATCCTTGAGATGTTTCTACAACTTGATTGGAGCCGGCTGTGGTAAATTCAATTGATTGGACATGATTTGGAAAGGCACACACCTGTTCATATAAGGCCCCACAGTTGACAGTGCATGTCAGAGCAGAAATCAAGCCATGAGGTCGAAGGAATTGTCAGTAGACAGGATTATGTCGAGGCACAGATCTGGGGAAAGGTACCAAAAAATGTCTGCAGCATTGAAGGTCCCCAAGAACACAGTGACCTCCATCATTCTTAAATGGGAGAAGTTTGGAACCGCCAAGACTCTTCCTAAAGCTGGCCGCCCGTCCAAACTGAGCAATCGGGGGAGAAGGGCCTTGGTCAGGGAGGTGACCAAGAACCCGATGATCACTGTAACAGAGCTCCAGAGTTCCTCTGTGGAGATTTGTGAACCTTCCAGAAGGACAATCATCACTGTGGCACTCCACCAATCAGGCCTTTATGGTAGCGTAGCCAGACGGATGCCACTCCTCAGTAAAAGGCACGACAGCCCCCTTGGAGTTGCAAAAAGATAACGACTCTCAGACCGTGAGAGACAAGATTCTCTGGTCTGATGAAACCAAGATTAAACTCTTTGGTCTGAATGCCAAGTGTCACGTCTGGAGGAAACCTGACACCATCCCTACGGTGAAGCATGGTGGTAGCAGCATCATGCTGTGGGGATGTTTTTCAGTGGCAGGGACTGGGAGACTAGTCAGGATCGAGGGAAAGATGAATGGAGTAAAGTGCAGAGAGATCCTTGATGAAAACCTGCTCCAGAGTGCTCAGGACATCAGACTGGGGCGAAGGTTCACCTTCCAACATGACAACGACCCTAAGCACACAGCCAATACAATGCAGGAGTGGTTTTGGGATAAGTCTCTGAATGTCCTTGAGGGGCCAGCCAGAGCCCGAACTTGAACCCGATCGAACATCTCTGGAAAGACCTAAAAAAAATTGTTGTGCAGTGACGCTCCCCATCCAACCTGACAGAGCTTCAGAGGATCTTCAGAGAAGAATGTGAGAAACTCACAAAATACAGGTGTGACAAGCTTGTAGCGTCATACCCAAGAAGACTCAAGGCTGTAATCGCTGCCAAAGGTGCTTCAACACAATACTGAGTAAAGGGTCTGAATACTTATGTAAATGTAATATTTTCCGTTTTTTTTATTATACATTTGCTAACATTTCAAAAAACGTGTTTTTGATTTGTCATTACGGGGTATTGTGTGTAGTTTGATGAGGGGGGGAAACACTTTCATCCATTTTAGAATAAGGCTGTAAGGTATCTTTATTATTTTTTAAGTCAAGGGGTCTGAATAATTTCCGAATGCACTGTATCTGCATTGACCTTTTTTTGCACTAACTCTTTTGACTCATCACACACGCTGCTGTTACTGTTTATTATCTATCCTGTTGCCTAGTCACTTTATCCCTTCCTATATGTACATATCTAACTCAATTACCTCGTACCCCTGCACATTGACTCTATACTGGTTCCATGTTTACTGTATATAGCCAAGTTAACTTTATTCATTGTGTATTTATGCCTTGTGCTATTATTTTTCTATTATTTCTCTTTTTTTCTCTCTGCATCGTTGTGAAGAGATCCTTGATGAATAAAGAATCCACGTAAGAATCCCGTAAGTAAACATTTCACTGTTTGCGAACCATGTGAAAAATAAAATGACATTACATTTTTATTTGAAATCCCTGTGATATCACATTAAAGGGCCTGATTGACGGGACAAAACACAGATACAGAGGGTCAGTAGGGAAGTAGGGCAAGAGAGAAAAATCAGCTTGGTGGATTTTCTCAAGGGCTGCTTCTGTACTGTAGGTGTCTCCTCACAATCAGTTGACACCTCCAACACACACACACACACACACACACACACACACACACACACACACACACACACACACACACACACACACACACACACACACACACACACACACACACACACACACACACACACACAAAGGCTGTTGTGAGCCATTAGGGGAACGATGAGAGGAATGTCTGGTAGAGGGAAGCCTGTAGATCTCAATGCAAATTTTCCTCTATCTCCTGACAGAATGAAAATACTATTCTTTAGGGGAAAGCGTGTGCTGTGCGGCAGCTTAACCAGGCCAAAAGAGGAAGATGGTAAACAAGAATTAAATGATGCCGCTGAGGAGGCTGCCATTGCCGTGGAGGAGGCTGCCGGAGCCGAGACGACGACATGACATTTCCGCTGTGCGACATTAATAATGAAGGAGATTACACAGACACCTCGACAGGGATGTGTGTGAGTGTGCGTGTGCGCGTGTGTTACAAATGAGACCGACCCAGGAAGATTATTAGAAGACCGACAGACAGACAGACAGACAGGGAAGCAACCCACGCCAAATACCAAAGGGCCAATGCAGGCAGCTGTTGTGAAATTCATATTTGATGTCCTTCCATCAAAGAGCCCACGAGAAGGAATCTTTTCTTTTCATGACGTGCTTGACTTGATAAAGTATAGACAAAACTGTGTTGTCTATGGTAGGCATGTGCCAGGATCTATTTCACCAGATAATGAGCGAGAAAAGCCCCTATGGAGAGAGGGGAAACATATAACTATTGATGTGGAGATACAATGACCTATATTACATTCTGCATTTGACGTTCTTCCCCATCTGAACCTATTTTTTCTATATTTTGAATCAAACGCTGAAACGTGTTTGTCACCGAAACGATGTTCCTTTCATTTTCATTTTCCATTTTCCAAGAAGCCGAGAAGCCGAGAAGCCAGGGGAAGACCGTACAGTAATTGAAGGTTGAGAATGACTCTTCGTGGTATTCTGTGTGTAAAGGACATTCGACGAGGAGACTTTTTGCTTTCAATGACTTCTCTTCAGTGCGCTTGATTGACTTCCCACGTACAAGTGGGCCAAATGAGAATACTGAGCCATGGATTTGGCTTTTAACCCAAAATGATAGTTCACCATCATCCCTCCTGGTAACCTCATTATTGTAAGAGATAATGTGTTCCCAGTAACTTACCTGGTTAATAAAGGCAATAAATAAATACATCACTAGCATCGGTAAAAAGCTAAGGGCACAACTCAAACACAGTAACCAGCCTCTCGAGATACACCAAAAACAACAGGACCCTAATTATTATGACAAGCACTGTCATTCAGGTTGACAGTGACATAGGATCAAACACAACTGGATGGACAGGTGAACATCATTTGCAAGCTTCGCTCGTTTAGCTCCAAATGTGTTTTGATTTTCGGAGCGATATGACAGCACTCGCTGTCTCCCCTGCTTCCCCACAACAGACGGGGAGCTCCAGCTGAGAGTGTCTGACCCTGTTTAGTCTTTGAAAATGTCTCTCGCAGACAAACTTAGCATGCCAGTGTTTAAGAGGAACCCCAAAAGGTGTCACAGAGGACAGGAGGAGCAGTGTTAACATGTGTGTTTTCTCCTCCCTTGGGGGATGAGCTGTGTTTGACAACCCCATCCCTATCCTAACCGGCGGAAATAGACACCACGGCTGAAAAGAAATAAATAAATAAATAAACGCTCCATTCTCTGAGGCTGTGGTGGCAATGTTAATAGCGTGTGACAGCCAGCTGAAATGTGTACGCCATTTTTGAGTTAGCGGTTGCAGTTAACACATCACCATACCTGCAGCCCAAATGGCACCCTATCCTCTATATAGTGCACTACTTTTGACCAGGGGATGCAATTTGGGACGCAACCCATGTGTTGGAGTAGCGGCGAGGCCACATGCAAATAGCTGACTGCTTCGTGATGTATAGCCGTGTCAAACACAACCTCGGTGTAGCAGAAGGTCACCGTGCAGCGAGGTCTGTGTCCCAAATGACACAGTACTCTCCATTTTAGCGCACCTCTTTTGTCCACGGACCATAGGGTGCCATTCGAAAGTAGTGCACTACATAGGGATTAAGGTGCCATTTGGGATGCAGCTATGGAGATAAGCCAGGGCTGTCCTATATCACCCCTCATGTTCAGATTGTCACACTGGGAAATAGGATTCATTACTTTTATTTTGCTGGATGCATTTCATTAGCCTAGACTAGCACCCACACGGTGTTGTGGCATCCAGGGCAGCAATACAACATACCGCAGATGGGAATGGTGTAGGAGGTTTAGAAGTATTATAACACCGCACAGGGAGCATCAATGTTTAATAGGAACGGTCCAATATAATATGAGTTCTTCATTAGATCTCAACTAAGATTATACAGCTGTTGTCCCTAATGTATACAAGCACTGGATGAATATTTGTATGAATATATATTTGAATGTATGTCTATGTTTGTCCCCGCTGACTCTGAAAATAGGGAAAACCTGGATGGACTTCCTGGTCTTAGATGAGGATGATCGTGATGCTTTTTGATTCCGTGAATTAATATCTAACACAATGAGAGAAAGTACAGATTTCGAATTGTAACATCTTAAAATATTATAGTATGTATGGTAATCTGGAGTGCACGCATCAAGGCAGATTCATGTCATCCATGAGTGGACTTTCGCTTCATGGATGGAGCCCCAATTGCCAACATTTATGTTAGAAAAGACTGGTTGAGAGGTGGGAGTCAACTGCTTGTATACGCCTGGGTTCCCTCAGAGAGCCTCAATAACATAATGTCTCCTTCCTTCTCCATAGATCTTATCACACCTTTTTATTGTCCACCTTATTATATCCGTTTCACTCCGATAGTTCTTGAAGTGTTATTACCTATTTACATACATTTACATTCATATTCAGTATTTTTCCATAACCTGGTCTGGATGATTCCAACCGATGTGTTACCAATCTGTCATGCCTTGTCCACAAAATGTTTTTGACAGTTTACATATTTGGATTATTCAAATTTGAAATCCAATTGCCATCGAGGCATGAGGAATTGGTTCTGTATGGGAGTCTATGGAATGGATACTGACACTTGGAATGGATACTGAATGTGAACAAAACTGTATCAAAGAGGGCCCAGAAATCTCCACTATAATGACATCAAACTGCAACGAGAGGTTTGTTTACACGTTACTAAGATAAAGCAATGCAATCAACAACAACAAAAATAACAGTTTTCCTGCTAAATTACCCTCATCTAAACTGGTCGAGGAATACTTCTCTTGGAAGAATTCCAGGAAGTTCACCGCTGGCACCGATTTCCGTTTATTCTTATCAACATGTCGGGAAAGGTTTCCTTCTCTCTACCTGTGTGTGAAGATCAGAGACAGCTTGCCGAAAAAGAACCCCTCCTTTTATCTCGTCAGAAAGCTGAGGATCAAGAGGAGCCGTCATATTTAATGAGGAAACTAAATGGCTGGAGATTTGATCAAGGTCTCGCGGACAAAACGAGTTAGCAGTGAGCCCAGAGGAGCCCAGAGGAGGGAGTTTAAGAGAGTACAGATTGACTGGCATCAAATGGGTCAGAGAGAGAGAGAGCGAGAGGGCAAAGAGGTAAAGAGAGGGAGCAGAGAGAAAGAGAGAGGGCAGGTTTCAGGCAGAGCGGCGGCTCAGGAAAAACTTTTACATTGACAGGACGAGAATGATTAAAATATCCCTGGAAAGATAATGATAACACAAGCTGTATTCAAGATATGAAAGGTATAACAGAGGTTATATTAGTATATTGGTATATTTGATACTTTGATATTTGAAACAAATGTATTTACACTTGAGAGAAAGATTTGCAAGCCAGTGGTCAAATCAAATCAAATCACATTTTATTTGTCACATACACATGGTTAGCAGATGTTAATGCGAGTGTAGCGAAATGCTTGTGCTTCTAGTTCCGACAATGCAGTAATAACCAACGAGTAATCTAACCTAACAATTCCACAACTACTACCTTATACACACAAGTGTAAAGGGATAAAGAATATGTACATAAAGATATATGAATGAGTATAGGCAAGATTCAGTTGATGGTATAGAGTACAGTATATACATATGAGATGATTAATGTAGGGTATATAAACATAAAGTGGCATAGTTTAAAGTGGCTAGTGATACATGTATTACATAAAGATCGCAAGATGCAGTAGATGATATAAAGTACAGTATATACATATGAGATGAGTAATGTAGGGTATGTAAACATATTAAGTGGCATTGTTTAAAGTGGCTAGTGATACATTTTTACATACATTTCCATCAATTCCCATTATTAAAGTGGCTGGAGTTGAGTCCAGTATATTGGCAGCAGCCACTAAATGTTAGTGGTGGCTGTTAAACAGTCTGATGGCCTTGAGATAGAAGCTGTTTTTCAGTCTCTCGGTCCCTGCTTTGATGCACCTGTACTGACCTCGCCTTCTGGATGATAGCGGGGTGAACAGGCAGTGGCTCGGGTGGTTGTTGTCCTTGATGATCTTTATGGCCTTCCTGTGACATCGGGTGGTGTAGGTGTCCTGGAGGGCAGGTAGTTTGCCCCCGGTGATGCGTTGTGCAGACCTCACTACCCTCTGGAGAGCCTTACGGTTGTGGGCGGAGCAGTTGCCATACCAGGCGGTGATACAGCCCGACAGGATGCTCTCGATTGTGCATCTGTAGAAGTTTGTGAGGGTTTTAGGTGCCAAGCCACATTTCTTCAGTCTCCTGAGGTTGAAGAGGCGCTGCTGCGCCTTCTTCACAACGCTGTCTGTGTGGGTGGACCAATTCAGTTTGTCCGTGATGTGTACGCCGAGGAACTTAAAACTTACTACCCTTTCCACTACTGTCCCGTCGATGTGGATAGGGGGATGCTCCCTCTGCTGTTTCTTGAAGTCCACAATCATCTCCTTTGTTTTGTTGACGTTGATTGTGAGGTTATTTTCCTGACACCACACTCCGAGGGCCCTCACCTCCTCCCTGTAGGCCGTCTCCTCCCTGTTGGCCGTCACCAACCTTTTCTGAGTGATGATCACTTCGCAGTCAAAAAGCATGCCTAGATCTACAGCTCATATTTTCTTTTAAACATTAACCTAATAAAAACAGTTACGTAGGAATGAGGTTTGTGCAGTAGGACTAATACATTATCACAGCATATTGGCTATATGCCTGGCCTGCCAATATCGTTCTTCTCAGACCATATTACACTGAACAAAAAATATAAATGCAACATGTAAAGTGTTGGTCCCATGTTTCATGAGCTGAAATGAAAGATCCCAGAAATGTTCCATACGCACAAAAAGCTTATTTCCTTCAAATGTTGTGCACAAATTTGTTTACATCCCTGTTAGTGAGCATTTCTCCCTTGCCAAGATAATCCATCCACCTGACAGGTGTGGCATATCTAGAAACTGATTAAACAGCTTGATCATTACACAGGTGCACCTTGTGGGGGACAATAAAAGGTCATTTTAAAATGTGCAGTTTTGTCACGGAACACAATGCCACAGATGTCTCAAGTTTTGAGGAAGCATGCTATCTGCATGAGCTGTTGCCAGATCATTTAATGTTAATTTCTCTACCATAAGCTGCCTCCAATGTCGTTTTAGAGAATTTGGCAGTTCGTCCATCTGGCCTCACAACCGTAGACCACTTGTAACCACACCAGCCCAGGACCACCACATCCGACTTCTTCACCTGCGGGATCGTCTGAGACAAGCCACCTGGCCAGCTGATGAAACTGTGGGTTTGCACAGCCAAACAATTTCTGCACAAACTGTCAGAAACCGTCTCAGGGAAGCTCATCTGCTTGCTCGTCGTCCTCACCAGGGTCTTGACCTGACTGTAGTTTGGCGTTGTAACTAACTTCAGTGGGCAAATGCTTACCTTCGATGGCCACTGGAACGCTGGAGAAGTGTGCTCTTAACTAATGAATCCTGGTTTCAACTGTAGCGTGCAGATAGCAGACAGCATGTATGGCGTTGTATGGCGTTGGGTTTGCTGATGTCAACGTTGTGAACAGAGTGCACCATGATGGCGGTGGGGTTATCTTATGGGCAGGCATAAGCTACGGACAACGAACACAATTGCATTTTATCAATGGCCATTTGAAAGCACAGAGATACCGTGACGAGATCCTGAGGCCCATTGTCGTGCCATTCATCCGCCGCCATCACCTCATGTTTCAGCATGATAATGCACGGCCCCATGTCACAAGTATCTGTACACAATTCCCGGAGCTGAACATGTCCCAGTTGTTTCATGGCCTGCATACTCACTCACCAGACAAGTTGCAGATTGAGCATGTTTGGAATGCTCTGGATCGGCATGTATGACAGTGTGTTCCTGTTACTACCAATATCTAGCAACTTTGTACAGCCATTGAAGAGGAGTGGGACAATATTCCACAGGCACAATCAGCAGCCTAATCAACTCTATGTGAAGGAGATGTGTTGCGCTGCATGAGGCAAATGGTGGTCACACCAGATACTGACTGATTTTCTCATCCGCCCCTACTTTTTTGTAAGATATCTGTGACCAACAGATGCATATCTGTTTTCCCAGTCATGTGAAATCCATAGATTAGGGCATAATGACTTTATTTAAATTGATTGATTTTCTTATATGAACCGTGACTCTGTAAAATCTTTGAATTTGTTGCATGTTGTGTTTATATTTTTGTTCAGTGTATATTGCAACAAAAAATAGCTTGGTGTAGCACTTACAATGCACAGCTGAGCATAATTTTTAATAATATGCACTAATTCGCTTTATTATTTTACTGGACTGATTTGTAGGCTACCTGCATCTGATGGTCATGGTGCTTTCAAGACAACTGAGAACTCTGGGGGAAAAACTAGGTCAAATCATAACGTCAGTGATCTTCAGGTCGGAAAGTCGGAGGTCTAGAAAGATACCAGAGTTTCCAACTTGGAATTCCCGAGTTGGATAAACGTTCAAAACTATTATTCCCAGTCGGATCTAGTTTTTTTCAGAGTCCCGGTTGTCTTCAACGCACTGAAGTCAGAAGTCGGAGATTTCCGAGTTCCCAGTTGTTTTGAACATGGCATTTGTCTAAACGGAAAGAGGGAGAGAGCAGCAGACGGTCTGCCTCTCATGGTCCCTACTCTTTCCTTCCTTTCCTCAGTTGAGACTGACCAGAGAGAGGGGACACCGTCTTCCACCTGATGGCGAAACTGGAGTCGCACCGTATCCGCCTCAGTCACGCTCAAATTCATGTTGTTCCTGTGACCAGAGAAAGTGAAATAATCCTCTAAATTAAAATATACACGACGAGCTGCTAACAATAATAAAAACGCAGGCCTATCGATACACATGACTACTCCTCCATTGCAGCGGCAACGCGATTAGAAGTAGGGAGAAATGCGTTTGATGTTTTCTAATAGTGTTGAATAAAAACTGTGGACTGTGCTAAATAAAAGCATTGAACTCACTCATAAAAACGGCAGCTCTTTGCTGTATTCTTTGACAGTCTCGTACTGGTCATGGTTTTAAAAGTGATGAAATCTCACGTAGGCTAGTATCAAACTTTGCTGTGGCCTAGGTCTTGGAAGCTGTAGGCACGGTGATTTGTGGTATCTGATTGACCAGCTCAGCAGCCGCACTCGATTTAACCACAGATCTCCCGGTCCGGTCCGCAGGGCTTCTGAATGAAGTGCACCTACCGCAACTGCGTAACACGAATCAAAAAAAGGAGTGCAAGCCTTTATCGTTGGCTTTTCTGCTGAAATGTTTTGTGATCGATTTGGAAAACCTTGAAGATCGACCAGTCGATCGGGATCAATTGGTTGGTGACCACTGCTGTAAACTGTATGAAGGTCATTACATAACATCCAGGTTATGTGTTGAGGCTCTTTAAATAAACATTGGCATTGCATTGCATGGTTAGCACCATATAATTTAAACAATCCTGATCAAAAAAAAATCCCACCCTTGCAGAAAAGTTAACGATGGTGGCTAGTTCTGCTTTTTGACTAAATTGATGCCATTTACGAGGGATGCCCTCATTAAAGAGCACCATATAATCTCATGAGCAGCGGCATAAACAGCAGAACGTCATATATGTACCTCTCAGTTGGTGAAGCATGGCCCTTGCAACGGCAATATTGGATGAAAGCATCTGCTCAATGGCATATATTATTATATATTATCAAGGTCTGAAAGGGAACAAGGCAGCTCATGTCTAATATAATGGGTGATATATTGCTCCCAATATACGTTTTTAGGACCCTGAAGTTGACCTGTGGGAAAAGGATGTGGTATTGTCTGCTTTGATGAAGCAGTTATTTGCATCTTTCGCCTAGCAGCCCAGCATGGGATGAATGGCTATCAGTTGATTCAGGTCCCGCTCCGTTTCTTATTAAAAGAAGAAATATTAACCCACCCATTCTGCTTCCTCCCATTGTTGAATGGAATCTAATTTACATTATGCCTGCCCTTTCCTTTCACAGGACCCCTTTGTATGTGGGTAAGCGGACTCTATGTACGCATGAGAGAGGTAGAGAGAAGGGGGATGAGAGAGAGGGAATATTGGAGAGGTGTGCCATTCAGACGCATGGTTCTGTGCAGAGTGCATAATTCCTTCTATAATAATAGGATGCTGCTCTAAGAAATGACAGTGACAGACAAAGACAATCTGTGCCATGAAGTCTGTGACGATGGCACCTCTCGTTTGGGTTTTGTCTGCAGGCCATCTACACCAACATTAAGGTCTTCCATCTCTCTTGGAATATAAGTGTTTCTTAGGGGTTCTGTGCTAAATAATCTCTGTAAAGCTGAGACAGACCAGAGGATGGAAACAATATAACTTCATTAAGGATAATGCATGGACATGCATTTTTGCGCTAAGGATGTTAACGTCTCCCCCCCTGTCTCTCTCTGTATCTCTCTCATATAGCCAAGTCAATAGTTTAATGTCAAACAATGTCAAACGTGACACAGAATAAGATAACCGTTGGTGGCAAACAAGCTGTATATATTTGACAAACAAGGTGAAACAAGGTCTAAGAGGAACCACTAACACGTGTTAAAGGGTTGTCGCTATTGTTATGGATGGCGTCTTTCATATTGCCTAACTTCTTGACGTTGAACCTGAGCATCCGCTTTTTAGGAGTTCTTGAAAAAGACAACGTCACATTTTAAATGCTGCCTGGTAGCCACCGCAGATTTGTTAGACGCTGTGTCTCTCCAGCGCTGTCTCTTATGTGACAGCCATTGAAAGATGTGTAAAAAGCTCCGCTTGATGCCACAGCAAGTCTTTCTTCTTGACATTTGTTCTCGGTGGTGTGTTATCATGAAGTGGTAACTATAAAAGGACAATGGATGTATTGTAGCTGGCGTGCGCTTTGACTTTGCACTTTGACATAATGTCTAAACATATGTGTTGTCTATAGTGTTTGTCTAAATGTTAAACTAAGAGTGATCACTAGCCTTTTAAAAGCCAGACATTCTCAGAGCCTTCATTGTTTTGTTTTTTTATCTGTCACTTCCTTCTTTCACTGATATGACTACCAAGCCTTTTGTTTTGACAGAATTATACATTTGACATACTGTCCCTACATTCTGGAAACAAATACTCTCCATCTGGCTGATTGACATTGGCTAGCCCACACAAAGCTCATATCAAGCCCACGCCAGCCAAACATGGGCTCGCGCTGCACGGGCTAGCACACAACATTGCCTACATCAGGTAAACAAGGGCTAGCCTACACAACTCCAACACAGGCTAGCCCACACTTGCCCAACATGGGCTAGCCCACACCAAGCACAGCACAGGCTAGCCCACACCAAGCCCAGCACAGGCTAGCCCACACCAAGCCCAACACAGGCTAGCCCACACCAAGCCCAGCACAGGCTAGCCCACACCAAGCCCAGCACAGGCTAGCCCACACCAAGACCAGTTATGTCATAATGTACAGGCAGGGGCTCTTTCGAATATTTGCGGGCGTGGTTTGCAAATACCCCAATTCATGTTGTTAAGTTAAAATAATACAAGATAAAAATAGCTGACACCATTCAAACCAATTGTCACGTTCCTGACCTGTTTTCTGTTAGTTTTGTATGTGTTAGTTGGTCAGGACGTGAGTTTGGGTGGGCAGTCTATGTTTTGTGTTTCTATGTTGGTTTAATGGGTACCTGATATGGTTCTCAATTAGAGGCAGGTGGTTTTCATCTCCTCTGATTGAGAATCATATTAAGGTAGGTGGTGTCACATTGTTTGTTTGTGGGTGGTTGTCTCCTGTGTCTGTGTCTATGTACGTTGCGCCACACGGGACTGTTTCGGTTTGTTTGTTTGTTCGTTCGGTTTATGTAGTCTGTTCCTGTTTCATGCGTTCTTCGTGTCATGTAAGTTCTTATGTTCAGGTTCGTCTACGTCGTTTGTTGTTTTGTAGTTTGTTAAAGTGTTTTCGTGTTTTTTCGTTTTGTTAATAAATATCATGTCATATCACGAAGCTGCATTTTGGTCGAATCCCTGCTCCTCCTCTTCGTATGAAGAGGAAGAGGAACGCCGTTACAGAAACACCCACCAAACCCGGACCAAGCAGCGTGGCAACGGGCAGCAGCAACAACAGCAGCGGTACCAGGAGGAATGGTCATGGGAGGAAATCATGAACGGAAAAGGACCCTGGGCAAAGGTTGGAGAGAATCGCCGCTCTCGGGAGGAGAAGGAGGCAGCCACAGCCCAGGAGCGGTGGATTGAGGAGGCAGCACGTAAGAGAGGCTGGAAGCCCGAGAGGCTCACCCAAAAGTTTATTGGGGGGGGGCTAAAGGGGAGTGTGGCGAAGCCGGGTTGGATACCTGAGCCAACTCCCCGGGCTTACCGTGGAGTGAGAGGGCGTCGTACTGGTCAGACACCGTGTTATGCGGTAAAGCGCACGGTGTCCCCAGTACGCGTGCTTAGCCCAGTGCGGGCTATTCCACCTTGACGCACTGGTAGGGCTAGGTTGGGCATCGAGCCGGGTGCCATGAAGCCGGCCCAACATATCTGGCCTCCAGTACGTCTCCTCGGGCCGGCGTACATGGCACCAGCCTTACAGGTGGTGTCCCCGGTTCGCCTGCATAGCCCAGTGCGGGCTATTCCACCTCGCCGCACTGGCAGGGCTACGGGGACCATTCAACCTGGTAAGGTTGGAGAGACTCGGTGCTCAAGAGCGCGTGTCCTCCTTCACGGTCCGATATATCCGGCGCCACCGTCCCGCCCCAGCCCAGTACCACCAGTGCCTACACCACGCACCAGGCTTCCAGTGCATCTCCAGAGCCCTGTTCCTCCTCCCCGCACTCGCCCTGAGGTGCGTGCCCTCAGCCCGGTACCTCCAGTTCCGGCACCACGCATCAGGCCTATAGTGCGTCTCAGCCGGCCAGAGTCTGCCGTCTGCCCAGCGGCGCCTGAACTGCCCGTCTGCCCAACGCCGTCTGCACTGTCCGTCTGCCCAACGCCGTCTGAACCGTCCGTCTGCCAAGCGCCATTGGAGCCATCCGTCTCCCCAGCGCCATCTGAGCCATCCGTCTCCCCAGCGCCATCTGAGCCATCCGTCTCCCCAGCGCCGTCTGAGCCATCCGTCTGTCCCGAGCCGTTAGAGCCGCCCGTCTGTCCCGAGCCGTCAGAGCCGTTCGTCAGTCAGGAGCCGCTAGAGCCATTCGTCAGTCAGGATCTGCTAGGGCCGCCAACCAGACAGGATCTGCCAGAGCCGCCAACCAGACAGGATCTGCCAGAGCCGCCAACCAGACAGGATCTGCCAGAGCCGCCAACCAGACAGGATCTGCCAGAGCCGCCAACCAGACAGGATCTGCCAGAGCCGCCAACCAGACAGGATCTGCCAGAGCCGCCAACCAGACAGGATCTGCCAGAGCCGCCAGTTAACCAGGATCTGCCAGAGCCGTCAGCGAGCCATGAGCAGCCAGAGCCGTCAGCGAGCCATGAGCAGCCAGAGCCGTCAACGAGCCAGGATCTGCCAGAGCCGTCAGCGAGCCATGAGCAGCCAGAGCCGTCAGCGAGCCATGAGCAGCCAGAGCCGTCAGCGAGCCATGAGCGTCCAGAGCCGTCAGCCAGCCATGAGCGTCCAGAGCCGTCAGCCAGCCATGAGCGTCCAGAGCCGTCAGCCAGCCATGAGCGTCCAGAGCCGTCAGCCAGCCATGAGCGTCCAGAGCCGTCAGCCAGCCATGAGCTGCCCCTTAGCTTAGAGCTGCCATTTATCCAGAACTGCCCCTCAGTCCAGAGCTGTCTCTCTGTCCGGAGCTGCCCTTCAGTCCGGAGTTGCCCCTCTATCCTGAGCTACCTCTCTATCCTGAGCTACCACTCTATCCTGAGCTATCCCTATGTCCTGAGCTACCTCTCTATCCTGAGCTACCACTCTATCCTGAGCTATCCCTATGTCCTGAGCTACCTCTCTGTCCTGAGCTACCTTGTCCCGGAGCTGTCCTTTATCTTGGTGTTGCCCCTTAAATTAGGTGGGTGGAGTAAGAGGGTGGTCATTCTGAGGGGGAGACGTAAGCTGGGATTGACTATGGTGGGGTGGGGACCTCGCCCAGAGCCTGAGCCACCACCGTGGTCAGATGCCCACCCAGACCCTCCCCTAGACTTTGTGCTGGTGCGCCCGGAGTTCGCACCTTGAGGGGGGGGTTATGTCACGTTCCTGGCCTGTTTTCTGTTAGTTTTGTATGTGTTAGTTGGTCAGGACGTGAGTTTGGGTGGGCAGTCTAAGTTTTGTGTTTCTATGTTGGTTTAATGGGTACCTGATATGGTTCTCAATTAGAGGAAGGTGGTTTTCATCTCCTCTGATTGAGAATCATATTAAGGTAGGTGGTGTCACATTGTTTGTTTGTGGGTGGTTGTCTCCTGTGTCTGTGTCTATGTACGTTGCGCCACACGGGACTGTTTCGGTTTGTTTGTTTGTTCGTTCGGTTTATGTAGTCTGTTCCTGTTTCATGCGTTCTTCGTGTCATGTAAGTTCTTATGTTCAGGTTCGTCTACGTCGTTTGTTGTTTTGTAGTTTGTTAAAGTGTTTTCGTGTTTTTTCGTTTTGTTAATAAATATCATGTCATATCACGAAGCTGCATTTTGGTCGAATCCCTGCTCCTCCTCTTCAGATGAAGAGGAACGCCGTTACACCAATGAGGGTTCGAAACTTTAAAACCAATTATCTTGGAATCATCTTCTTTTTTTTTTTAACAATATAACCTTATAGCTCTAAGTTCACAAGTTGTTTTTGTGCAACCGTTACTGAGTGTCGTTCCAGTTTAATGTGGACATGTTTGCTGGGTAACTACACTGGGTGCTGGAGGCAAGCCTTCACTCACCTTCCTATAATGCCACCATACCATAGCGAAGCAGCCCACCCACAGCTAATCCTCAAATGCCAGTAAACAGATAAACATCTGCCCTTTCCAGATGTTTCCTGTCTCTTCTCCCATCCCTCCATCTCTCTAGCTTTCCATCCTCCCATCCCTCTCAATATCAGATTGCTGTCCTGATAATGCTCACCCAAATGAAATCACTTGCACTTAGGCTAATGACAATAATCCTATTCTGTCCTTTTGTCATCGTAGGACAAATCCACTGCCTGCTTAGTGCTTGGATTGTAAATAACGCTATGTTGCTTCCATAAGCAGATTTCAATACTAACCCTTCATTCTAGAATATAGTGTTCATAACTTGACATACTTTATGAGATTCCTTTGTTCTTTCTGTGTCTGTGTTCATGTCCTTAGGTAGATTGGGAGTAGAGGGCACACCTGAGGAATACAGTGCTCAAGGGTATATCATAGACAAGCTAATTATCTTTCTGCTGCATAAAACATACAGCACCAAAAGCTGCAAAGCAACACCGCAGATTATAGATTAGATTTTTGCATCTATGATATCCATTTCATTTGCATGTTTGTCGAGACGCATGCCTTCCAGATTTAAATTACGATGAGCTCGTTATTTTGTCCCCCCCCCCCAAAAAAAACGTAAACACAACTTCTCATAACAGAAATGTATCTACGATGGCATTGGCGAGCAACAGATAACAAGAGTCTTGAGTTATCAAAGTTAGCGCTATAACTTGTCTCCTTCACCTAGTTTACTAACAAATGAACACAATTACCTGGAAAGTCACATTTACACGTCTATGTTGATGAATGTCTTCTGGCAGTTATTGCAATCTGCAGGAGACAAACATTATACCCACGTGTGAACCGGTGGCGCGTGGCGGCACGGTATGAAAATACAGAAATGAGGATGATTGTTATGACAGTGATGTATAGCCTGTGTGCAGATGTCGGCCTTAGTGTGGTTAACTTTGTGGTGCATGCTACTCTCTGGGAGGGAGAAGGAGATTCTTAACTGCTCTACTTTTTGAATATAGATTCTACGCCATTAGCGAGATACGAAGGAAGGATACAAAGTTATAGCGCGTGTTTGTTTGTAACAGGATCATTCCACAAAATGAGTCCCTTTTTATGTCCCTGATATTTTAAGTAGTGATTGTGATTAGTGATTCATTTTAAGGAAGAAAGAAACACTTGCCCTCATGTTGAGGTCAACCCTGTTCTGTGGACTGAACTCTCGTTTTAATATGGTGAAACTATTCCTTTTTTAAATAATTGGGGTCTACTCAAGTTTATTTGTGGTACAGAATACAATTAAATTCTTACTTGCAGGTTCCCTGTCAACAATTTAACATAATACGAATAATAAAAATCCAAATAAAATTAGCTCAAAATTAGCTCAAAATAAAAAACAGCCTTATTCTATAAACAAATACTACAGTACCTGTATAGCTATTCTGTGTTGGACCTTATATCCCTAGCCTGGTCGAACCAGACTGAACGCTGTGATCAACATTGTTTCATGGTGAGCACAGTATTCAGTCTGGTTTAACCAGGCAATTTTTTCACTGGCTTGATCGACCCTAATGGTCTGTAGGACCCTGTGAAACCAGTGGCTATGAATCATAAAAATGAACAGAGTCAGACTTCTGTCACCTAATAAAGAATAATGGCCATAAAATCTTCAAGGTCATCAGAGAACGAGTCCAGGCCTGGGTCCCAAATGGCACCCTCCTCCCTATGTATTGCACTGCTTTCTCCACCGCTTCCTTTGGCCCTGGTCTGAAGTAGTGCACAACATAAGGAATAGGGTGCCATTTGGGGCGCAGGCAGCCCATGTTCTGTAGTCACTGTGTTCAGTAGACTGGGTCGTCCTACTTTCCAGCTCTGCGTTCTGTTCATCATTCTGTTGTTCAGCCATCATCCTTGCACGTACAGGCTGTACGGTACAGCTCACCTTGGTCTATTCACTTTCAGAAAACTAAGAGAGGGAGAGAGAAAGAGAAAAAATGACAAAGAGGGATTTGAAAGATAATAGTCAAAGAGCTCATCAGAGGAATTCGGTTCTCTTTTTGGTCTAATACGAGACTTGAAAGGACATGAAAGCGAATGATTTGTGTGCATGACATAATAGAAATCTGGTTGCGGGCATGAGTATCCCATGTTTATTGACTGAAAGACAAAAACTGATAGTACATTAGTGCAGAGATATGAGTACCTACCTAGACCTAAACGGTGCTATTAAGGTGTCAAGATACAACCACAGGATTGTGAGAATCCTTGAAGCAACGTTTATTGTGAGGAAATTCATTCTTTCCACTTGAGAGGTTATTGAAGTGACACTAACCACCTACGGGCTGCATGTTGACATAACAATCATTTGAACCAAGTTCTCATTTTCACGGCTTTCGTTTCGTCGGTAATTGCAAATTACGATAACTTTGGTCTTTCACAGTTCATTTTTCTCTCAGGCAGAGAAATGGCAACTTTTACATGGACAAATGCACTATTGTTTTGGTCCTACCCTTCTTAGTAGTGCAAAAGGTGTAAAATAAACTAAATGAACAGCCTGAGTGGTCTTAGCACAGGATATGTACCAAGGTGACCAAGAGCACTTTTTAGTGAACTATAGTACCCTAGAAATGTCAGAACTATCAGCCCTTAGTGGTTTTTGGTCTCTCAGCCCTGTGATGTGAGCTGCCGAGCTTTCAGAACCCAGGACACCTGGCTAGATTCTCCTTACATAGCACAGGTGTTTATGTGTCATCAGCTCAAAATCAAAGCACCTGAAAAAGCAACAGCTTTAGTACACAGACGCACACACACACACACAGACACAGACACACTGCTCTTGCTAGATTTCATTAGGAAGCATGAAAGAGGGTATTATGACCGCGCAAGTCTAGATCCAGTGTGATTGATATTTTCCCACGTTAGCGGAGACTGCATTCACGGTAAACACTGCGTATGCCGGTTCAATCGGAAATTACCTTTCAATTTCTACTGTGCAATCTGTAACGCTTCGGCGATACAGATCGGATAGACCCCTAAGTCTTCGTCCCAAATGTCACCCTATTCCCCATAGGGCTCTGGTCAAAAAGTAGTTCACTACACTCTTAGAAAAAAGGGTTCCAAGAACCCTTTAAGGTTTTAGATAGCACCTTTGTGTATGCAGGGAATAGAGTGCCATCTGGGACGCAGCCTAAAACAATTATAGACTAACCCGCGATGACTAATGAAATGGAACTCACTCAGTTCACTCAGCACTGACTATGATACTGCCAACGATATAATGAGGAAGAGTAGACAGTGTTTACACTGTGCAATAAATGTAAAACCAACCCTATGTGCACACAGGGTATCAGTGTCAGTGACAGACATCATTTATTAATTCCAGTGTTCAGTGAGGCAGATGCAGGCGGAATGAGATGGCTTGTTCTTATTGGACATGGACTGAGTCCCAAATGGCACCCTATTCTTAGGGCCCGCCGGGCTCTGATCAAGAGTAGTGCACTATGTAAGGGATAGAGTGCCATTTGGGATGCACTCGTGGACTCTGACCTAGATTCTCATGAATAAGGAAATAAGCGAACTTTACAAGAATGTCAGTGAAATGAACATAGGAGACAAATACAGAGAGCGCAAAGAAGTACGTATGTATGTGCACAACTTGGCTACCAAGCATGTCGATGATTTGATTTCCGCCGTGAGATAGCAGCGGTTTACATTGTACAGATTCTCCGCATTAAATTGCATCAGTATGCAGACACTATATTTGCTGTCTTCATTGAGGCATGTCATGAGTCGGGTTCACTATGTCCAGCAACTTAATGCACCGAGCTTTGACTAGTATTCTATAATAATGTAAACGGAGACGAAAAACTGGGACTTTTTACCGGTACTTATTGGTCTCACGTCCTTTGAACACTCTAGACCAGGGGTGTCAAAGTCAAATGGACGGAGGGCCAAATAAAAAATTTAGCTACAAGCCGAGGGCCGGACTGTTCGAATGTTCATTGAAAAATTTTTAAATGACGCATATAGTCTAGTGAACCTAATTGAACCTACTGAAAACCTAACAAATATATTCCAATATGATCAGATAAATAAAGCAATATTTTCTTATGGCTCTGTCAGTAATCTTTAATTTTCAACAGACACAAAAGACAAATTTCCTTTATATAAAAATCCCCATAACATGAACATTAAATGAAAGAAACCGGTATTCAAGGCTCCATCAGTAGCCTATATTTTCTATTTTAGCAAAAGTGGGCTAAATTTACTTCAAAGAAAAAAACAATAATAGCAATTTTCTATCATCCACTCAACTGAAATATTTTTAAAATATAATTGGATTGAAATACAATAAAATAAAGTGCAAAAATCTATTAATCAAAAACAACACTTTGTTTAAGGAGAAGTAACATGCAGTGAAAACAAATATTAAACTTTAACTTTTAAACTTGAACTGAGTAAAAACTCTAAATATGTGATTGCACAGTAATGTTCACTTGTTTGAGGTTGAGGGTGATACTTGGTGGTGTCCCATCTTTTCCACAAGTTCATCAATGTTCGGGGTAAGGCTCTGAGCTGAGGAAATCCTCAGAATTGAGTGGAGGTGTTCAGCAGTAAGTCGACTTCTGTGTGATGTTTTGTTCAGGTTCATCAAAGAAAACAGTTGTTCACACAGGTATGTGCTGCCAAACATAGACAACGTTTGAGCAGCCTGGATGCGCAGCTGGGGCATTGTGTCGGGGAGGAAACGGGCGAACTCCGCAGCACCCACTGCCGCATATTTTGCCCTCAGTGCATCATTGCATTGGAGGTCAATCAACTCCATTTGGAGGTTTGGTGGTGAGCTTTCCACGTCAACAGAACGTCCAAGAACAGACAAATCTCCTCACGAAGCTCGAAACATCTTTGAAGCACCTTTCCCTGGCTTAGCCATCGCACCTCTGTGTGATAAGGCAAATCACCATGCTCCGTTTCTAACTCCGTCAGAAATGCCTTGAACTGGCGGTGATTCAAACCTTTGGCTCTGATAAAGTTAACTGTGCGCGTGATGATGCTCATTACATGCTCCATTTTCAAGGCTTTACCGCACAACGCTTCCTGGTGTATGATACAATGATAAGCTGTCAGCTCACCTGTCGCGTTTTCCTCTTGCATCTTTTCCCGTATCTTCGCCACCAGTCCGCTCCTGTGTCCACACATCGCAGGTGCTCCGTCGGTTGTCAAACCCACGAGTTTTTCCCAAGGCAGCTCCATCTCATTTACACAGCAGCCTACTGCTCGGTGCGTCACCGTTGCATTGTGGGAAATGTAGTATTGGTGCGTGTAAAAGATCTGCGGGCTGCCGGCTTGCTGCGGTCTGCGGGCCGGTTCTAATAATAAATCAAGATCATCCCAGGGGCCGTAAAAAACCTTCTCGCGGGCCGGATGTGGCCCGCGGGCCTTGACTCTGACATATATGCTCTAGACACATTAAATACAATTGACATTTGGAGCTACCTTTAAACTTTTCACAAAATGCACGCATTCAAGGTAACTAAGAATTCTAATTAAAATCCAAATAAATAATACATGGGCGATATTTTCACCACTGCACTTTGGAATGGAGGTTCAGCGCATTTTTATAAATAATTAATTGTAATTACGACCTTAATTACATTCTAAAATATTGACATGTTTCTACCTAGTTGGAGTCTTAACGCTTTCGTTCAAAACAAATGCCACATGAAGCATCGGGAGCAAAAAAAAACCCCACAAAAAATAAGAAGCTGAATGGATTACAAAAAAGGATAACAGCATTCTACCAATAATGAATCATAAGAACAACCAGTAACAGAACAATTATTTCTGAAACAGTTTGTGTATTTAAAAAGTTGCGATAGTCTTCTTGGCGGGATCCCAGACCATCACATCGGAAATAGACAAAACCAATGCCCAGAGAACTGTAGATGAACTTCTTGAAGGACCTTAATGCAACACACTGGCTAGTAGTTGTTCAATACTCAGTATTGACAACTGTTACAGTCAGTGGAGGCTGCTGAGGGGAGGACGGCTCATAATAAGGACTGGAACGGAGTAAATGGAATGTCCACAAACACACGGAAACCACGTGTTTCTTGTATTTGATACCATTCCACCAATTCTGCTCCAGACATTACCACGAGCCCATCCTCCCCAATTAAGGTGCCACCAACCTCCTGTGGTTACAGTGTGTGTACAGCTGGATAGTGTGTGTACATGAGCTAAGCAAAAGAGGTAATATAGGACAGGGGATACATTTCTATACAGGCGTTAACATGGTCATCTTAAGGAAGGTTGGTGAGATGGGTGTCGCTGTTTGTTGTCCAACAACTGAAACAGTCTAGTTCTTGAACGTTGGATGTACCCCATCTCTGCTTACACTGAGAGACTTTCCGGACGCCATAAAAGACCACCCATATTCTACCGCATAATATGATTAATGTTTCTGCTGCGATTAATAAAACCATCCTACTGCGGTGATTTAAATACAGTAGAATTAGACCTCTTTATTATACAAGACTTCACATATTCCAAATCCTCTATTGAGCAATTGGCACACAATGGTGTGCCGGTTGCTTGATTAAGACTGCTATTTAGAGCAGCTGGCTCAGCAAAACGGCTCTATAGGTGTCTCCAACTCTGTTCCTGGAGAGCTACCGCCCTGTAGGTTTTCACTCCAACCGTAATCTACCACACCTGATTCTAATAATTAGTTGGTTGATAAAATGAACCAGATTAATCACAACTGTGGTTGGAGCGAAAACCTCCGAAGGTTAGCGCTTCAGGAACGTTGTTGGAGACCGCTGCTCTATAGGCGCCACTACCACCGTACACCTGGCACGGTAGAATTCCCATTACCATGATACTACAGCTGTGATATCACAGATCAAACCGGCCATACATTTTCCAAAGTGACATCAATAGGAGCATCATCTGCGACAAATTAGCAGTTGGTTACATGCCTCATTCATCCCAGTATGGTCTTACCCGGAGTGAGGCCGCGTGAAGCAGACCTGGCAGACCTGGAAATCTTTCGAACACTTTGAGCGTTTGCTAAAGCCCGCCTAGCGTGCCAGATGGGTGGGGTTTGCAGTTTGACACTTTCTATTGGTCAATCAAGCACATATAAAGTATTTGAAATGATTACAACCATTTAACAAGAAGACATTACAGACAATTAAAATACCTGACTGTTCCAGTCACATGGTTCATCTTTTATTTATTTTTTATATTTTATTGAAGGTGAATTTCATTTTTGCCTGAGAAATGTGAGTTGGTAAAGAATTCCATTCAGTGATGGCTCTGTATGAAACTGTATATTTGAGGAGATTTGACCTTAGCCTGGGGATTATCAGATGCCCTGAACTTGCTTGTCTGTTTTTTTAAACCCAGGTATGCCTGGGAAACACTACAGGGCAAATGATGTATCCCCCTCAAACTCAACTCTGGACCTCAAAGACAGTTCCACTGCATTTTTCATTGATCTTATCTAATCAGGGACTGATTTAGACCTTCTACCTGATTAATTATCAGGTAGAACAGAAAACCAGCAGGCTCCGGACCTTGTAGGGAAAGAGTTGAATAAGCCTGTCATAGGGTAAGAGTTGAATACCTCTGGTCTATCCTATTGTCTCACATGTCAGGATCTGCATCAACATCTACAAATCCAAGTCTTTCTCCATAGGATAATGGGGGGGAATTTGTAGTTTTTTCTCTTCAGGTAATCCTAAAGGTTATCAGCAATCATTCATAATAGATCCAGGAGGCTGTGTGCCAAGTAGGGACGGATTGGCCGTCTGGCAAATCTGGCAGATTCCAGATGGGCTGGACATATTTTTCAGGTGAGTGGGCTGGTCGAAATTGAAAAAATTATATTGTTTATTTGGCATGTTCTTTTAAATATGTTTTTGTAGCCTAGGCTATAGCTTTTTCTCTGTTGACATAATCGATCAGCTTTCTCTACTGGGCCTTTGCAGTGGGAACAGCCCCCCTACTTCGATGGGCTGGCCCGGTGAAGTTCAAAGTCAAACCTGCCATCAGTGAGCCAGCCTATATTCCGACTGAAGTTGCCAAAATGACCAGTAAAAAATGAAAAGAAAAAAACATATCAGACACTTATTTGCAATACTGTTTGGTGTCTATTTAGGCTACAAAATCCACGAGCTAAATGTAGGCCTATTGAACTCACTAGAATTCATTACTTTGCACAAGTTCCAAATACAACATGAAAATATTAACATGAACTCAGGACATCGTTATCTATAAAGCAGTGTGGCTGGGGCCGGTGTGGTACAGCAGTAGTGGGCCGGTCTGGCTGAAATACCAGAGCCTAATTTCATTCCCAGTCCGTGTGTGTGTATGTATTATAGCTGAGGAGATGGCAGTGAGGCCGTGTCGATGGCGCTGCTATCTGTTTGACATTTCTGGTATTTGAACCGCTGGATGGGCTCTGACAAATGCCAGTGCTGTCACTAGACTCAAGTTTTAATTACACCTGAATGTTTGTACGTCCCAAAGGGCACCCTAATCCCTTTATAGTGCACTACTTTTGACCAGAGCTTTGGTCAATAGTAGTGCACTTTATAGGGCATAGGGTGCCATTTAGAACTCAACCTGGGTCTTTCAGGGGGCTTCTTCGCCCATGAAGTTAATTAGCAGGTTTCCAAAGGGCTAGCCTAGCGCTGTGTGTGTGTGTGTGTCTAGAGCTCGATTTCGGCGGCCCTCGCCAGCCCGTGCAACCCACACGGCTTTTCAGTGGCGTTTCGATGGCATTTTAATGGTCTCTGTCTGTGTAGACAACATGAATTAACAAATGAGAGATGGGGAATGGGAAATGGGCTTTAGGGTTGGTGCGAGGGAGTGTACATTTCAATCCAAGGTCTGGAGCTTAACGTTCAGTCATTGTGCAAATGGTTTTTGTGTGTGTGCCCGTACGGACTGGTGTGGGTTGGAATGGCCGGTATTCATTATGAGGGAGGACAGACAACATCTCAAAGTCACCCTGGATGTGATGGTGTGATGTGCTCTCAGCTCAGCATCATACTGTGTCTAGTGTACTACTTAAAATGAAGCAATGTATTGGCATTATAATGGTTGTCCTATGTCCACCGTCACTTTGTCTGAAGCCTTGCCTATTACTATAGTAAACATGCAATGTTTACAAAACTGTTTAAGAGAAGAACACGTATTGAATATTTATGTACGGATAGCGTTGTCCTTTTGATTGTCAATCACCTGGAAAGATAAACATCTAGCCTATTAGAGTTGTGGTCGCATGCCGACAATTGGTTTGGCCATGCAAAACCTGTTGTTGTACTTGGCCCAGTACATAGCTCTTTATGTTAATAATGTTTCTATCGATCAGAGGTTACAACTACAATGTGATCAAGTTTATTCATTCAAATGTGTAAGCTAATCAAAATAAATGTACATGCTTACCTTGTTATTTCCTCGTTGATCGAAGAGGGTTTCGTTCATTTCCTGATTTGGGTTTTATGGTCAAGACAGAGGGTGCGTTCCAAAGCGCCTGGGTTAATCCGTAGTATGGGTACAGCTGAAGTTGACCATTTCCGGGGGGGGAAGTTCATGTTGGAAGCCTTATGTCTATTTATGCTTAAAGCATGGTAAGCACATTTATTGACATGTGCGCGCATTGTAATGGAGGTATGTTGACGAGCTGAAGATCTGTAGACTGGAATTCCAGCCGGTTTAATGTTAATTGTTCATTGTAGACAAGTCTTCTTCCTATTGGTTAATTGCATTCTGGGTAATGAAAAGCCTGTAAATTCTTTGTTTCAGGTTGCTTATTATTGTGTTCTACCTGTGTAGGCCTACTTCAACTTCACTCTGGTCAGGTAAAATGCCAGCAAGGTGCTGTGTTGATTAAAGTACCTTCAGCCAGGTTATAATGATGCAAAACCTCTGTGTTTGTGTTTAAATACTTTTGATAGCCTGCGCTTCAAGGAAGGTGGTAAAACCTAGAACTGTGTAGTGCTTTTCCTCCGCACTTCCGTCACATATACTGTTGCTGTTTGAAACCCGATACTTTAACAGTCATTTCACACATAATCGGCTTCCAAGCACTGTGACGTGTTGTGAATAGAAAACCAGACTGAAGGACACAGTCAAAACATTACTGCAAAACGTTCCCATAAAGAAAGAAAACAACTTTTATTCTCTTGTCATCTTTCAATGATCACAATTATACCACACGTTTACCTGGCTACAAGTGTGCCGACTACATATTACTCCTCCACGTGCGTCAAGGAGAAGGTCGAGGAAATGTGATGGTTGTCCTATGTCCTCCGTCACTTTATCAAAAGCCTTGCGTATCACCATAAATGACCAGACAATGTTTTGCAAAACTGTTTACGAGAAGCACATTTATTTGTTGAATATTTACGTGTGGATAGTGTTGTCCTTTTCTTTCTTGATCACCCGGAAAGAGAAACGTGTCGCCGTGTTAGAGTTGATAGGCACTATTGCCGTCTTAAAAAAAAATAATTTACGAACGCAACGTTTATTAATTGGTCACCTTCTTGGTTCAAGTCTTCGATATTAGTGACAAAGTGTTGAGAAAGTGTCAACAGGAAGACATGTATATAAAAGGACAAGTGCCACTAATGAAGAAAGTAATGGAAGGAGGGAAGAAAAACGAGTGTCAGGGTAAATGTCCGTAGAGAAATAAGGGGAGAGTTTAGACTTATATGCTTGCGAGTAAATGAAACTCCTTTCCTCCAGACAGTCATTTAACTTCAGGGGAGACTTATGTCTTTATTGTAACCAATGTGGATAGCTCAGTCTCTAAAAAACGAGAGAGGGTTTCAATTAACTGCAAAACCCATGAGTATAAAGTAAGTCTTGAGGCGAGTACGCGTGACACTTCAATTTCAACCGTAGACGACAAATGGTTCATATCGAAAGATCATTTGAGGAATGTTGGAGTATCCCAATGCGTCCCCCTCATACTTCGTGACAGGCCATTGAAATTATTTAGTGGTTGATATATTTTAATGAACTCAGAGACATCCGAGTGGAAGGTGATTTTTTAAAATTGTTAATATTAAACAAAAGGAGAGATCTATTTCAGTGGAGAAATTTGAGGTGTAAATGAGTCCAAATGAACAAGCCTGTTCTTTTCCAAAAACAATTTGTCAGACATGTTCTCATGTGAAATAATCTCTTGACAATGACTTCCCAAGAAATGCAAGATGCATGAAGATACTCTATTTTCATTATAAACTGTGAATATCTCGGTAAAACTGCAAGAGATAATGACACGGGAAGATCCTCAACTTCGCTTATGAATGTGACATAACGTTTCTATTTGAGTTAACCAAGAAAACTAAAAGCAATTTTAAAGTCTTAAGTCTGGATTTTCTGCTTGTTAGAGCTCAATCACATATACTGTTGCTGTTTGAAACCCTATACTTTAACAGTCATTTCACACATAATTGGCTTCCAAGCACTGTGATGTGTTGTGAATAGAAAACCAGACTGAAGGACACAGTCAAAACATTACTGCAAGCGTTCCAAAAAGAAAGAAAAAAACTATAATTTATTCTCATGTCATTTTTCAATGATCACAATTATACCACACGTTTACCTGGCTACAAGTGTGCCAACTACATATTACTTGAAATAAGACCATCGACATTGACTTGAAACAAATACAGGAGTTGGTTCCAAAGTTCACATTTACAATATTTAAACTGAAAACGAGGCGTTTGAAACAAGTATGTGTTCTACTGTACACAGAACCAGACTGAACAGTATGCAGTTATACATATGTAAAACCTGATTTCCACAATTGGAAAATGTACTGCCAAGTTATGAGTCCTGCTCACTGGCAATCATCCAATCCATAACTAGTAAGTACAAGCATACAGAGTGTGTTGTGTGTGGGCTCTGAAATGAGCCGACATTGTTAAAACATGAAATGAAGCCTGAGCTCAAGTTTGAACAGTTTTGAGCTGCAACAGAGCACTATAGACAGCTCATAACTCATTTCTTGCCACAACAAAGTTACATGAATCTAATTGGAAACTGTTTAAGGCTTTGTTGAGAAACATTAACATTGTACAATACCTCATGTGTGGAAAATAAAGGATTATGTAAACATAAATATGCAAAATCTTATGAAAGAGGGTTTTTACCAGTATTACATTGGAAGAACTCCTGATGCATTGCAGAGTAATTGTTGGCTGCAACATATCACAGCTTGTCTTCATAGCCTCTTGGAATAAAATAATCCTTTGCAATTCAAATGATTGCAAAGGAAATTGCAAATGGTCCTTTGTTTTGGAATGGTGATACATTCTTGGCTTTAAAAGCTTAGATGATCCATACTGTAAACAGTACAGGTCAGGTAGTCCAGTCTTTAGCTACTGTATCTATCTATCTCAACATTGGTTCCCTTAGAATATGCAGGTAGAAGCTGTATGCATTCAGTCCAAGTTATCTTTATCAAATGCCACTTAACCATCTTGTTTTGAAGGAACGTGTCATTATATTTGGTAAATCAGTGGTTGTAGTTGAAGTCGTAATTGCGTGTGTGGAATTTGCCGAAAGTTCTGAATGTATCTGTGACATTTGTAGAAAGTCCTGAACGATAAATCTAATGGCTGGTTTATCAAATCTAGACCGGCAAGAAGTAGGATTACAATACATTTCTGTACTGTACATTCAATTCAACAATTCAACATTCAACACTCCCTGAGGGAGTCCAAGTATCCTGATCTGCGTGGGTTGGAATCACGGCATAACAGAACAGAAATATGAAAATAATTGAAAATTTTCACAGGATGAACTAAGAAAACGATGAACTAAGAAAGATAATTGCACAGTAATCTCATACAAAAGTGCTTCTGGATCTGGAAGAGGGTGACATCATGAAAAACAGATGAAAAAAATATAAACAAAATTGACATTGGTTAAAATTCTTTACAAAATGCTATTTTTTCGGGTAACAAAGCTGTGAAAAATATTCCTATCGTCCTCATAAAAATGCCACATTGAACGAGGCAAGTATATTATACCACATGGGGTACTGTAGCTAGATCAGTATTTCTCAACCTCTGGTCTAAGGGCCAGGAACAGTCCCTGGGATGTTGCTGACCGGTCCCTAAGATGTTTAATAACTGAAACTCATTTTAGTCACTTCTCATTTTAGTCACTTTTAATGTAAGCTGCCTTCCAAGAAGGTAAGAACCATAGCTTGCTGGCCCCTGGTATGAATAAGGTTGAGAAACACTGCTGTAGATTGTGTTAGTTGTATATTATACAGTGGTGACCGATAGGAAGGCATTATGTACTTTGGCCCTGGGGTCATCAGGGGCTTTGGCCCCATGAGTCATCAGTTCCTGAATGGTCATCCAGTTGTCCAGGATCTTCTTGTTGCGCTTCTTCATCATCTTCCTGTGGCTCAGTTCGATGATGCTGACCTCCTTGCGTCCTTCGCTGCTGCTCTGAGGACTCTCCCTCAGGCTCTCCAGCCTGCTCTGCTGCATGAACTCCCGCCGCCTCCGCTGTTCTTTAGCCCTGACCAGATGCTGCTTCCTCTCCTCTTTACTCCAGTACCGCCCCATCTTCATCTCAGACATAGCGTCGTCGTCCGTGGTCATCCCGCCGCTGCGCTCCTCCTTGATCTTGAGGGCGCGTTCCCGCAGGATCTTGTCCCTGATGGGTCTCTTTGTGATGTAGCGCGTGCCGTCCGAACGGATCTTCACCTTCCACTCCATCTTGGGCTCGTTGGCGGGGATCAACTGGGGCTCCTTGACCACGCTGAGCAGGCTGAGCTGGCTCTGAGCGTACTCCACGGCCGAGCGCTGCTGGATCAGCTGCATGTAGCTCTGGTAGTGGCGAGCGTGGGCCGGGATGTTGGTGTTGGGCTGGCGGTGCTGGGAGCTACGGGACGGGGAGAGGTAAGGGATCTGGGAAGCCCTGGGAGGATGCTGAGGCGTCACTTTCCCGTTCCCGCTCCTTTCATCGTCTGCCGGGGCAGTCTGGTCCGACTCGTAGCGGTTGGGGCTGTGGTCGGGGCTACTGGCCTTGCCTGGGATGGGGGCTCGGTGGAGCGACCGTTGTGTTGGGCTGGGGCTAGGACTGGGGCTGGCTGTGGCATGAAGGCTTGCCAGGCTACTGCGGAGGTTCCTCTGGTTGGTGATGGTGACCATCCTCCTCTGGAGGGAGTGCTCGGGGGAGCGGTCCATGGCCAGCGGCGTGCTGCGCGAGCTCTCTGCCGTGTTGTAGGCGCTCGAGCTGTCCTTGTCTGACTTCTCCGGTTTCTCTTGGCGCTTGTTAATGTCAGCCAGCTTGCCCCTGCTGGGCGAGTCCCTGCTGCCTCGGAGGAAGTTTTGGTCCTTGGGCACGGGGCGGCCGGTTATGGGAGACACCTGCTGCACCTGGTCTCTCTGGGTCCCCCCCGGGCCCTTGCGGAGCTTGTGGGCCTGCATGATGTTCTGGCACTCAAGCTCAATGCTGCAGAGCTCCTCGTTAAGCATGCGGAGCTCATGCTGCACGCCGCCAGCCGGCTCTCCCAGACTACACTCGATGGTGCTGTGTCTGCTGTAGAACAGGTCGTACTCCCCGCTGTTACGGATCTGACACTTCAGCTCCAGGAGCTGCTGGAAGCGGTCACCGTCCACCTCCAACTCCTCTTCCTCCTCTTCTTCTTCCAGACGATGATGCCCAGTGTCCTGTCTATCCCTCAGGCACTGGGACAGTCGTCTCTGGATGTGGGTTAGAAGGGCATTGTGGTCAGACATCCCCAGCTCACTGTCCTTGTCCTGAGTTAGGGAGGAACAGGTAGCAGTGATGTCATCCTCTTCTGTTCCTCTGGGCTGAAAGAAAAATTAATACCACAAGTTTTTCAGTAAAAAAAGCTAAAAGACGGTCTACATCAGGGCTATTCAACTCTTACCCTACGGCCTTACGAGGTCCGAAGCCTGCTGGTTTTCTGTTCTACCAGATAATTAATTGCGCACACCTGGTGTGCCAGGTCTAAATTGGTCCTTAATTCGATTTTAAAAAGCTGTGAAACTGACTTCGAGGTACAGAGTTGACTGCAGGAAAACTATCTGTGTCAACAGTGTGATCAAATTAACATACTGTATCTGTAAAATATATGTAAAAAAACTACTTGAAGTGCATAGGTCTCTTGTGTACAACTTTGTGGAAACTGGGAATTTTAGAACAAAGGAAATGATATTCATAACTATTTGGCAGTTTCTGAAATTTCTAAAGTCTGAAATAGTTTTGAAAAAGTCAGTGCTTTGGGTTCTCCACTGGGATTCCCTCCATTCTTGTGGAGTTCTGTACCACTACTCTGCTACCCTGGGAATTGTTGTTTCTTCCCCATGCTTTGCAGTCTTTTGAACTTCCCTATCTACCCATTTACATATTTGCTCATCTCAAAACAAAACCTAAGATTTTAAATTGTGGTCACCAATCTTTGGGGTTCAAAATGCTCCTCACCCTCTTCCATATTAATACAGCTTTCAAACTATATTATTAGATATTGCCATCAGATTTGAAAGAACCTCAATACACAGTTTGGTATAATCTCATCCGCTCCACCTAACGTTGCTGATTATTTCAAGCTACAAGCTTCAAGCTACAAGCCTTTCTCTTATAACCAGTAATGACTGTCGTACAGTCAGTCTTTTCATAGTCATGTAGTAGCATTATGCCTTAAGTATACACTCTGAGATTGTTGGTTTCCATGGTCTACTCTTTGGTTTGACCCTATGTTTGACCCTAGGGTTGTGGGACCTTACTTGTTCCTCAGGTAAAAGCTGTGTTTACAAAATGAGAGAATAAACCCTCTGGTCTGTCCTTGTGGGTCTCACCTGCTCCTGTTCCTCCTGTAATGCTTCCAGCTCCATCTCTTCTCTCTGCTGCTCCTCCAACATCTCCATCTTCAACTGCTCCAGGAACTCACTGTGTTCATCATCCAACCACGCCTCCTCTAGCTAGAGATAGAAAGGGAGAGATGGGGGGGGGGGGGGGGGTGGAGCAAGGGAGAGTGACATAAAGATGGAGAGAAAAAAGAGAGAAGGATTAAAACCAGAATATGAGATGCCCTGGCTTACACCAACTGGCCATTCGAGATCCACAATAAGACACACGTCATGGAGTTTTTGTGTTGCAAAAGCTGAAAGCATTATAAAACTGTTGATAGATCATTAACAACGTCCCCATCAGGTATCTCTGCCTGACCACACATATAGATGAAGTCAATATATTTCAATGAACAGAGGATCTTGACCTCTGATCTGGTTCCTCAATGTCATTCATCAGCTCTTTGTCTGCTTGTCTCAAACCAAATGGGATCCATATCACAGCCAAGACTTTAGAACTATTATGAGAGGCGTATTTAATTACCAAAAGGGGAAGGTAGAGAGTCCATTATGGCTCATTGCTCATCTGCCGTACTCAGTGGCTCATACTCATAAGTGCGCACGCACGCATAGGGCTGTTACGGTGACCGAATTATCGCCACACCGGCAGTCACGAGCCATGTGACCGTTGAGTCACGGTAACTAGGCTTTTCCAGAACTGCGCTCTGATGCCGCTGATGGTCATTAGTAGCCTATCAAACTTGCTAACGGCCAGTCGCTAATGGCCTGATACTCAGCACTCCATTGTCCCTCTAATCACTGACATCCCCAGGTGGTGAAGGTAGGCAACATTACCTCCTCCACACTGATCCTCAACATGGAGGCCCCACAAGGGTGCGTCCTCAGTCCCCTCCTGTACTCTCTGTATACCTCACACAGTTCCAACGCCATCATCAAGTCCTCTGACGACACGATAGTAGTAGGCGTGATTACCAACAACAACGAGACGGCCTACAGAGAGGAGGTAGGCACTGGAGACGGTAAAAAAACGTTCAAGTTCCTCGGCGTACACATCTCCAAGGAGCTAAAATGGGCAAACCACACACACAACATGGTGAAGAAGTAACGACAGCGACTCTTCAACCTCAGGAGGCTGAAGAAATGAGGCCTGTCTCTGAGGACCTCACAGTGCTCATCGAGAACACACAGCACCATCGAGAACACACTGTCAGGCTGAATCAAAGCCTGGTGCTGCAACTCCACCACCGCTGACCGCAAGGCTCTACAGAGGGTGGTACACTCGGCTGAACGCACCACTGGGAGCACACAGCCTGCCCTCCAGGATACATACAGCACCAGGTGTCGCAGGAAGGCCAAGAAGATCATCAAGGACCTCAACCTCATTTTGTTACTTTTACAGCCTTATTCTAAAATGGATTCAATTGCTGTTTCCCCTCATCAATCTACACACAATATCCCATAATGTCAAAGCAAAAACAGATTTTTAGAATTTTGGAGCTGGTTTTCATCAAGGATCTTTCTGTACTTTGCTCCATTCATCTTTCATCTTTTCTGGAATTTTCCAAGCTGTTTAAAGGCACAGTCAACTTAGTGTATGTAAACTTCTGACCCACTGGAATTGTGATACAGTGAATTATGAGTGAAATAATCTGTCTGTAAACAAGTGTTGGAAAAATTACTTGTGTCATGCACAAAGTAGATGTCCTAACAGACTTGCCAAAACTATAGTTTGTTAACAAGAAATTTGTGGAGTGGTTGAAAACCGAGTTTTAATGACTATATATATATATATATATATATATATATATATATATATATATATATATATATATATATATATATATATTATAATATCATCTTTGTAGCTCAATCAATCATGTTATTTGGTTTAAAAATGAAAATGATTTAAATCTAAAAGATAAAATTCAACCAGAGAGCACTCTTGGACCATGGGAACTTCACCGTTGCGCTTCAATCATTCCCACAGTGAATGGCTAGGACACAGTGAATGGCTAGGCTACGCTATGAAACCACACACTATTGCAGAGATATTACTGGATACAATTGATATGGTAAAAACAATGTGTGGGGAGGAAGAGGCACAGAAACTCACATCAATACTCTTTGTCAGTTAAACAAAGAATTTATGCTATTGCTAGCAATCAAGAGGAAACTCTGACTGAACAACTCAAACTCCCCAGCTTATGGTCTCCAAATGGACGTTAGCTGTGAGGGCTGAGATGCCCATTGATTTTTGTTTGCTATACATGTCGGGGGATGCTATTCACGAGGACATATGTGACCCGATTCAGGAAACTAGGCGTATGTCACAAGTCACGACTTCACAGGAGAGCCGTTTGAACGAAAAATAAATGTTTTTATCAAAATATTTTGGTTTTTGCAGAAATGCCTTTCTCGAACTTGTGAACTTTCATGTGCCTTTAATATCAAATGTGTATGCCATCTGTAAATACAAATAAAATTGTTAAATTTCGACCCTTGTTTTTTAAGCCACAGAAAAAGGCAACAACCTTCCCACTAGCCATGATTGGCTGAGATAATGAGTGTGCTGGACATGCCAAGCGAGGAGTTTGAATTGGTCTGCCATATAGAAGGCTTCTGTCTATTTGAGCTGGTCAGTCTGTGTTGGTAATCCTTTCGAACGCGGCTTTTTAAAAATGTATTGTGTAGTGGAGCTGCATAAGTGTTGCTCTCCACTTTCTGGTGGATCAAGTTTTTAAATCAGTGGAATTAGAGTATGATAGCTAAGGAGATGGAGAAAACAGCTGTCTCCGGATTACATCTTCAAACTAAGGGCAACCGTGGCATGGCATTCGTGAAGGTGAGACTCGTCCATCATGCATGATGATGTATACAGGTAAGATAGTCTAGCGTTAGCTAGCTACATTTTAAGATATAATTCTAATTTTGACAGAAAGTGGATCATTTCAAGCTAAAGTGTACTGTTAGCTAGCTACCTAATGTTACCTGGCTGGCTCCCTAGCTGACATTATTATTCATATCCCAGAGCTGTTTGCTTTTCTAGTTAGAGCCTAATATTAGCTAGCCAACGTTGAACCTTGTTGGTTAGCTTCTAGCATATTCAAGCAGGGTAGTAACGACATGATTTGGCACTGTGTTCATTGTTGTTTAACTAGCTAACGTTAGCTGGCTGGCTCGTTAGCTAACGTTACATGACGTGTGTGATCTTACACGTTATTTACCTAGCTAAGTTCATTGTTTACCTAGGTAGCTACATGTCTTAAGCTAAAGTGTACAACACCCGTTGAATATGGCCGGTGTCAGTAAACGTCGGGAAAAAAGCGTAATGAAGTTGTTGTCAGCAGAGCTGGTTAGGCTGTTTTCATGTTATCCAGAGGTAAACAAATCATCGGCCAGCGCGTCAAGTGTGCGCTCTGAACGCTCCGAGAGCGAAACGAGATTGGTGGGGCTAAAGCTTAAGAACGATGGTGAATGGTGTAGACAAAGAAGAGCTCTTCACTAGATACCAAATAATTCAAGGGCCATTTTCCAAAAGTGAGGTTGCAAGTTTATCAACTTTCAAAGCAGAATAACCTTCCCATTGTTCCTAAAAAAAATGCAGTGTATGAAATACCATTTTATAGCTCTGAGTCTCTACTTTTATCCAATGTAAAAAAACACCATTTCAAATTTTGCTGCATAAGACCAAATCCAGGTGGTGAGCCACATATTGTTCTATCTCACGATTCCCGAGCATGAAAGGGCACAGGGGATGTTCAGTGTGCTGCGTGGCCATAATGAAGAAAATCATATTCCATGGTATTAAATGGTGGGCTTCTGCATCGACGGGGCTCCATCTAAAGCGGGATGGCAGGCAAGGCTCTGCACTCTATTTATGAATGTGTCTCCCTCTGCCATATGGACACATTGTATGATACCCCGAGACCGACTGGCTGCAAAAGAGCTGAGCACACAACTCTGAGATATACTGCAGCAGGTAACTTTGAACGTAAAATGAATGTAAAAAAATAAAAAAATAAAAAACAGACTTGGTTGACTTTCTGTGTAATGAAAATAAAATGTGCCTCCTTGCCTATGTAACAGACATATTTGGGAAACTGAAAGAACTGAACTCAAGCATGCAGGGAAAATACAAAAATCGTTGTATAACAAAGAACTGTTATTGGAGAGAGAGTCTTTCAAAAGCGAACCATGCCCCCTTCCCTTGGCTGTGCATGTTTCTAACAGAAAACAGCATCAGTAACCAGTGATGATTGCTCACCTCCAACGCTTGGAAGAGCACTTTTGGACCTACTGACTGTGATCGTGGCTCAGTTGACATGCCGGTAAGTGAAATCGAACAGCTGATCGAGCTGTCATGTGAACGAATGTATTCACGGGTCACTACGGAGGAGTTTTGATTCTTAGACTCAAAGGGAATACCCTGCCGTCTCCCTCTGAGCGTTAATGCTGCGTTCAAAACAACTGGGAACTCAGAACTTGGAATTCTGAAATCTCCTACTTCCGACTCCAGTGCGTTCAAGACAACTGGGAACTCTGAGAGAAAAAAACGAGATCTGACTGGGAAAAATATTTTGAAAGGTCATCCAATTTGGAATTCCAACTCGGGAACTCGTGTCTGTTTCTAGAGCTCCGAAATTCTGACCTGAAGATCACTGACGTCACGATTTGACCTTGTATTTTTCAGACTTCCCAGTTGTCTTGAAATCACCATAAAACTCATCATACCCGTCGCCAGCTCACATCTGTGTGAAGCTGGATTCAGTGATCTGCACTAAAACCAAATATTGATCCCGGTACGATGTGACCGCAGAGATGAGGTGCGCATGCCCCACCAAGCCCCCTGACGTTGAGAAGCTCTGACGCGTCATGCATCAAGCACACCCATCTCATTAGTGGTGGTTAGAGAAGATACATTATGTTATACTAATTTTCAATGACTGCCATAGACCCAAATTAAAAGATAAACATTGGCTGTTGATTACATCACATTTTTTTTCACATGGTTTGGTTTTTCAGATATCAAAATGAGCTTGTGAGACAAAAAAGTTTGGGAACCCCTGTAATACAGCCTGGTACCAGTGCTGGTGTAGGCCTAGATAAGCATATTGTTTGTGCAACGGTATCTTAAATGAGAGAGAAATAGGTGAAACATGAATCTTTTTTGCTAGCTGGCTAGATACATGAGGTAAGAAAACAACATGGGATGTAACATCTAATTAGGGTCCCCTGGAAACATTGACCAACACTTTGGTTCCAACCCTGTCAATAATTCCTCCCTGGCTTTTTCATTCATTGTCATACACATTCAAGGTGCTGCCCACTATATTACAACTATAGAATTAGAATAGTCCCGTGTAGCTCAGTTGGTAGAGCATTGCGCAATGCCAGGGTTGTGGATTTGACTACCACAGGGGGACAAGTATGAAAACAAAGTATGAAAATTTATGCATTCCCTACTATAAGTCGCTCTGGATAAGAGTGTCTGCTAAATTACTAAAATGTAAATTATAATTATATTTCCATGATTCCAACAGTTCACCAATTAACTAGACCTCAATGTTTTGCCCATGTCATGCAGCCCTGCGTGGCACAGTGTGGAAATGATGACACAATTCCCGGAACTACAGAAATGGTATAAAATGATGAAAATGATTTTTGTTTGAAGCTGGATTGAACAGTATAAAACAGTCAGAATGTAGAAAGCCCTATTGAAATCGCGTATTTATGTGTTGCCACCCTAGGGTCATGAACTACTCCTAAAGCATATATATAACTTTTTATTAATCAAAAAACATAAAATACCGTCAAATATCACTACACTTTATTTTTGAATTTTTTATATCGTGATATGATATTTTGGCCATATTGCCAATGACTAGTCGAACGGGTTTATCACTTGTAAATGATGCCTAGCACGTGCAAAAAAACAGCGTTTGCATAGTTTTGCGACTTTTTCAAATCATAGTCACAAGCATCATGTAGCCTAGCCCATAGGCCTATATGTTTTGATAAGGTTTGCAGCACCACTAAAGTGACCAAATCACTCTAAACCTAGCCTATAGGCTTAGGATCCCTGCAACAGGGTTGGAGAGCCCATAGCCTGCAGAGCCTGGTGAAACATGTGTTCTTACAAGCCCAGTCATTGCGCAATCGCGGGTGAAAACAGGGTTTTGACCGGCCACTACAGTATTTAAAAGAGGATCCCAGCTTTCTTGTGCTGTTATTCTTAAATTATTAATTCTAAATTCTAAAAATTAAGCACATTAATCCACTTTGCAACTGGTGTAGCCTACCTGGCACAGGAAGAGCTTCCTCCATTCGCTATTTGAGTGCAGGCTACGGATACCATGTTTTTTTAAATAAAAAATGATTACACACATACAGTATATTAGTAGGCTATATGTGAAGCCCAAATTAAATTGAGAATAGTCTGATGGGTGAGAAAATTATCAAGTGCTTGTCAAATTGTGAATGAGAGACTGATGAAGTGTGTGCAGCCTGCCTAAGAAACAGAGCAAAGCACATGCCTTTCATGCAACGTTTTTTCAAATCGTCATTTGAGTCACATCATGCAGCCTTAGAATGTATTAGAAACCAAATCAAATCAAATAATGGATTTATTGTGATGGTGTAGGCTATATTGAATTGATTTATTCGACTTTTTAAAATGTAGATGTTCCAAAGCTCTACATCAGTGGCTTGTCGGCTGTGTGGAAGACAGGACATGCTAAACAAGTTTATGTTAATTAACGGTCAATTACTGTGAGACCTGGAGTTATTTGCTTGACAGTTACCAGCTGACAAAAACTTCATGACCGTCACAGCCCTACGCACGCACGCACACGCACCATTCGCCATGGCCTTGGGCCTGAACTCACTGCATATTAGCATGCCATTAGTTTTTATGGCGTACTGTTGGAAGTCAATTACAGCGGGCGGCGCTATATAAAAATAACACATGATGTGAGGTGGTGTTTATACAGGGACATGTAGCAGCCTTGCAATGTTTCATCTAAGAAACGTAAGTGGTACATTTGCAGCCTTAGGGCTGTGTTTTGGGTGTTACGTATGTTAACTCAGGGTGTCATGAATAAAAAGACCTCTAATGACTGGTGTATTGATCCTATGGACCTACAGTATGGACCTGTGCTTACCGTTAAAGGAATAGTTTACAATACATCTCTCCAGATAAGTAAAGTATTAGGATTGGGGTAAAAAATAAAACTGAAAACAATCCCTTCAACTCCATCGGTGGTTGTAAGCTCAACTGTATCTCAGGTCTGGCGACCAGCACGATGTTCCTACAGTAGTGTGTGTGTGTGTGTGCGCTCACCTGTATCTCGGGCCTGGCGACCAGCAGTACGATGTTCCTTGTGTCTTCACTGGAGAGCACAGCTACAGCCTCCTCTCTGTCCTGCACATCCTGACCATTGATCTGTGGAAACAACACACACTGGTATTCATACACACACAGAGAGAGAGAGAGAGAGAGAGAGAGAGAGAAAGACACAGAGAGAGAGAGAGAGACACAGAGAGAGAGAGAGAGAGAGAGAGACACAGAGAGACAGAGACACAGAGAGAGAGAGACAGAGAGAGACAGAGACACAGACAGAGAGAGAGAGAGACACACAGAGAGAGACAGAGAGAGAGAGACACACAGAGAGAGACAGAGAGAGACAGAGAGAGACAGAGACACAGAGAGAGAGAGACAGAGAGAGACAGAGACACAGAGAGAGAGAGACAGAGAGACACAGAGAGAGACACAGAGAGAGAGAGAGAGAGAGAGAGAGAGAGAGAGAGAGAGAGAGAGAGAGAGAGAGAGAGAGAGAGAGAGAGAGAGAGAGAGAGAGAGAGAGAGAGAGAGAGAGAGAGAGAGACAGAGACACAGAGAGAGAGAGACACAGAGAGAGACAGAGACACAGAGAGAGAGAGACAGAGAGACACAGAGAGAGACACAGAGAGAGAGAGAGAGAGAGAGAGAGAGAGAGAGAGAGAGAGAGAGAGAGAGAGAGAGAGAGAGAGAGAGAGAGAGAGAGAGAGAGAGAGAGAGAGAGAGAGAGAGAGAGAGAGAGAGAGAGAGAGAGAGAGAGAGAGAGAGAGAGAGAGAGAGCAGTTGCAACCTGAAGTGGAGGCAGGAGTCACAATATACAGTATATCACACACTGTCCTGTTATAACTCACACGCGCACATACACGCGCTAGAAACCACACACAAGGGGAAGGGCCACTTTCCCTTTTTGATTTGCATTTTATCTCAGTCGAACACTGTAGAAAGAGCCCAGCTGGCAGACAGCTAAAGGGCCTGCAACACAAGACAGTCCCTCCTCCTTCCTGTGGATCTGCACTCTATGTGTCCAGTCAGTGTTTCATAGCAGGCCAGGCTGGCTGGATTGATCGTGAATGGGCCAGTGGTCTATGGACCGATCGTCTGCACTAGAAATGCTCTGCTCCTGAAAGCATCCAGCATCTGGAAGCAACACACATTCATACATACAGACGCCCCACACAATTAACTGAGCCGTGACAGGGGGGCGTCCGTCTTCCTCTGACCAGAGTAATGGCCCTGTCAGCATGGGATAATAGTAAAGGGGTGCTTGGGGTGGAGGCACGGACCACAACCACTAACCCAAACCCCTCTCCCCTCGCTTTGCCTCGTAGCTCAAAACAATCACACAACACATTATGACCTGCACCGCACGAAAGACACGTGCGCACACATGGACAAGGCGCCACGCGGCAGACAATTAGGGAAGCAGCTAGCCCCGGCCGTACATTATCTCTCACCAAACCGTGCAACAAAAAACGCTTTCTTCCTCAATCTTCTTCCTCTCATGACTGCACCGTGTACTCACCTCTCTCTGTCTCTCTCTCTGTGTCTCTCTGTGTCTCTCTGTGTCGCTCTCTCTCTGTGTCTCTCTCTCTCTCTCTCTCTCTCTCTCTCTCTCTCTCTCTCTCTCTCTCTCTCTCTCTCTCTCTCTCTCTCTCTCTCTCTCTCTCTCTCTCTCTCTCTCTCTCTCTCTCTCTCTCTCTCTCTCTCTCTCTCTCTCTCTCTCTCTCTCTCTCTCTCTTTCTCTCTCTCTCTCTCTCTCTCTCTCTCTCTCTCTCTCTCTCTCTCTCTCTCTCTCTCTCATCACTCTGTTGTTCTGAGAGTTCACTCTGACTGAAAACAGACCACTCTCTAAAATACATTACCGTCTACTTCTGCCATTCTCCTCAAAAGCATAGCTCCACTCTCTCCAGCACTCTCAACCACATTACTGTAACAACCTTGTGCCTCTGCCTCCCAAAACCATTACTGCTCTCAGTCTCTACAGAACACTTACACTTAATACCAGTGATCACCAATCTTCCCCGAGCCGAGATCCCAGTCTGAGATCTACCGCTCGGATTTGTATTTTTAAACATGACTTAAAAAAACGTAAGCCTATACAACCTTAACCTCCCAAAACATTACTATCCCTCTCTCTCCACGAAGCCCTCAATCTGCCTCTCCCCAAATATATGACCTTACTTGATCCCTACCTCGCAAAACACCAACCTCTCTAGGATCCTGCACTCGATTACACCTTAAAACATCCCCCTTTTCCACCCTTCACCCTACAAGAGAGCAAAGCTCACAACCCCCCTCCCTCTCCAATAACATCATAATGGTCCATACAGCTCCACTGACTCTGCTGTTTGTGTCTCTAACCCCACCAGAAGACTGTCTTTGGAGGGGGTACTAGTAGCCTCCAGGGTCCACCGACCCTCCCTGGCCCAGGGATGGAGCTGAGGGGTAATAACATGGAAAGCCTCTCAGTCTAACTCAGGGGTGTGCGCGTGCGTGTGTGTAGAAAGGGAAGAGATGTGGGGTGCGTGTGTGTGCATTCTTGTGGCTGTGTGAGTGTGTTACCCAGTGTGTTACCCAGAAGCAGGTGGGGGGGTATATCTGGAGCATGGTGCATCCTTAAACTGCTCTTACGGCTGTTAAAAAGCCCAGTCGAATGCTGAGTCGGTAACTAAAACAGCCAGAGGGACATTTCCTCCCCGCTAACCGTCACAGAGGGGGTGAGTTTCTCTTTTACTATGGCGCCATTAAAAATGAATGGGTTCTCGTGTTGAGAGACAATGGCAGAGGGAGGTGAAATAAAAAAGTGTTTATGTCACCTCTGATGAGAAATGAGAGAAAGAGGAGACAAGAGAGAGAGAGAGAGCGAGCAAGAGAGAACGAGAGAGAGAAAAGAGGGGCTGAGGGTCAAGATAGAAAGAAATAGTGTCCTACCTGTAAAATGTGGTCTCCTTCTCTGATGCGTCCGTCCCTTGCAGCGATGCTGTTTGGCCCAACCTGATGGGGAAAGACTGTTTGAATCAATGCTCAAAGGGAACACAAAATTGCCTTTTGGAAGTTTGCCAAAAAATGTTAACATCACATCACACCTGACTGAAGAGCTCACGGACTTTCAACGTGGCACCGTCATAGGATGCCACCTTTCTAACAAGTCAGTTCGTCAAATTTCTGCTCTGCTAGAGCTGCCCCGGTCAACTGTAAGTGCTGTTGTGAAGTGTGAAGTGGTAACGTCTAGGAGCAACAACGGCGCAACCGCAAAGTGGTAGGCCACACAAGCTCACAGAACGGGACCGCCGAGTGCTAAAATGCATAGCACGCAAATATAATCTATCCTCGAGTTACAAACTGCCTCTGGAAGCAACGTCAGCACAATAACTGTTTGTCGGCAGCTTCATGAAATGGGTTTCCATTGCTGAGCAACGACGGACACATTTGGGTTTGGCGGATGCCATGAGAACACTACCAGTCCGAATACATAGTGTCAACTCTAAAGTTTGGTGGAGGAGGAATAATGGTCTGAGGCTGTTTTTCATGGCTCGGGCTAGGCCCCTTTGTTCCAGTGAAGGGAAATCTTAACGTTTCAGCATACAATTACAGTCTAGACGATTCTGTGCTTCCAACATTGTGGCAACAGCTTGGGGAAGGTCCTTTCCTGTTTCAGCATGACAATGCCCCTGTGCACAAAGTGAGGTCCAAACAGAAATCCCTTGTCGAGATCTGTGTGGAAGAACTTGACTGGCCTGCACAGAGCCCTGACTTTAACCCCATCGAACACCTTTGAGATTAATTGTGTTCACAAACCTTTGGTCATGTAGTGTACCTATACAACTTTACAGAGACCACTGACCTATAAAAGCATTGTCTAAATGTCTTATGACATCCAATAATAATTTAGTCCCCAACACCTCTGTAGGTTTGAAGTAAGAACTGTTATACAACACTTCTAGACAAAGGACCTCTTTCAACACCATCTGGTGATGGTTTGAAGCACCTGCTGCCAGAGGAAGGCCTTAGCTGTCAGAATGTGTTATAGCATCTGTCCAGTCCAGCTATCAAGGCCACTTTGCCCTACTGCTGAAGCAGCTAACTGAACAGAGCTACAAACCTGTCAGGACATGTGTCTGGGGAAAGTACAATAAAGTATCACAATCAGGGAATACTGTGTGTTTGTGTGTGTGTGTACTCTGCTTCTTTATCTGTTGATTTCCCTGTTGGGCTAACCTGCACCCTCCATCCCTCCTGTTGTGATTGGTAGATGTAACATACCGGACACAGAGAGACATAGTATCCATACAAGGCCCATCCATGCCTCTTCCTTCCCATGATTCTCCCTGACTAATGATACTGAGCGAAGAGGGCAGGCCACTCTTTCAACGGCCAATCAATTACTGCCGTCTGGGGCCATTTGTTTTACTCTATCCAATCAGACAGGATCTCCTGAGATGGCTGGGCCAGCCTGAATGTTCCATCTTCATGATGGTCCGGTGTGTGTGTGTCACAAAAGACCGTTCCTTAAAAAGGGCTGCTCTGAGATTACTGGGGATGGGGAGGGACTCTGCTCTCAGCTCCGGCCTGTCCTTGATTTCTCGTGTCACGTCTTCTCTCCTTTCGTCCCTCTTGAAAATGTTTTAAGGAGAGGAGTAGAAAGGACCCGAGGAACGGCGGAAAGGACTTTTGCGATTCACCCACTGTCACAACATGTGGAGTGATACCCAGAATGATAATGGTGCCGGAGGGGATGGGTGCCATTTAACAGGCTCCTAACCACCTGCGCTATTTTCTTCGATTTCTTTCGCATTGTTTGTAATTCATTTTGTACATAATGTTGCTGCTACCGTCTCTTATGACTGAAAAGAGCTTCTGGACACCAGAACAGCGATTACTCACCTCGAACTGGACAAAGATTTTTTTATTTAATGAGTCCGACACGAAGGATATACTGCTTTGTCGAGACAAGGCCCAAATCCCTGTCATTCGCGTGAAGAAAATACGTATAAGAAGGGGGAGGAGGGCGATGTGCCTTGTAAGTATTCAACGATGAGTAGGTAAACCACCACTACCCTTTGTATTATTGACCAACGTGCAATCATTAGAAAACAAACTGGACAATCTACGATTAAGACTATCCTACCAATGAGACATTAAAAACTGTAATATCTTATGTTTCACCGAGACGTGGCTAAACAACGACACGGATAATATAGGGCTGGCTGGCTTCTCCGTGCATCGGCAGGACAGAGCAGCTACGTCTGGTAAGACGTGGGGCGGGGTTGTGTGTCTATTTGTCAATAACTGCTGGTGCGCGATGTCTAATATTAAAGAAGTCTCGAGGTATTGCTCGCCTGAGGTAGAATAGGTAGAATACCTCATTTTGTAAGCAGTAAGCCACACTGTCTATATTATTCGTAGCCGTCTATTTACCACCACAAACCGATGCTGGCACTAAAACCGCACTCAACGAGCTGTGTAAGGCCAAAAGCATAGAAGAAAATACTCATCTATAAGCGGTGCTCCTAGTGGCCGGGGACTTTATTGCAGGCAAACTTAAATCTGTTTTACCTCATATCTGTGCAACCAGAGGTAAAAAAAACTCGAGGCCACCACACACAGAGACACATACAAAGCTCTCCCTCGCCCTCAATTTGGCAAATCTGACCATCATTCTATTCTCCTGACTCCAGCCACCCTATTCATAGAATGTTCTCTTTGCTACCGCACCGCAAATGGTACCGGAATGCCAAGTCTAGGTCCAAGAGGCTCCTAAATAGCTTCTACCCCCATGCCATAAGATTCTTGAACAGCTAATCAAATGGCTACCCAGACTGTTTGCATAACATTTGATTTGATTTGAATGTATTTTCTTACTAGATCCATATGTGTTAGTTAAGCACACTCTGAACACTATAATCCTACAGTTCTGTGTAATACACTATCCCTATAGATTTGCCTATAGATCCGTTTCATTATATTTTGCATCTATTACAACACCCTCAGGCAAAATACAAGCCAAACTTCCATGAGAGTTCAGGTTCATCAAATGAAATTGTATTTGTCACATGCGCCGAATACAACAAAACCTTATCGTGAAATGCTTACTTACAAGTTCTTAATCAACAATGCAGTTCAAGAAATAGAGTTAAGAAAATGTTTACTAAATAAACTCAAGTAAAAAAAAATCTAAAAGTAACACAAGAAAATCACATAGCAATAACGAGGCTTTATACTGGGGGTGGGGTACCAGTAGCGAGTCAATGTGCGGAGGTACGGTAATTTGTAAAGTGACTATGCATAGATAATAAACAGCGAGTAGCAGCAGTGTATAAACAAATGGGGGGAGGGGAGGGGGAAGCTTGTAAATAGTCCGGGTGGCCATATGATTAATTGTTCAGCAGTCTTTTGGCTTGGGGGTGGAAGCTGTTAAGGAGCCTTTTGGTCCTGGACTTGGCACTCCGGTACCGCTTGTGGTAGCACAGAGAACAGTCTATGACTTGGGTGACTGTATGTAGTATATAGGTCCTGGATGTCAGAAATCTTTGTCCCAGTGATGTAGTGGGCGTACGCATTATCCTCTGTAGCGCCTTACGGTCAGATGCCGAGCAGTTGCCGAGCAGTTGCCATACCAGGCAGTGATGCAACCCGTCAGAATGCTCTCGATGGTGCAGCTGCAAAACCTTTTGAGGATCTGAGGACCAACGCCAAATGTTTTCAGTCTCCTGAGGGAGAAAAGGTGTTGTCGTGCCCTCTTCACAACTGTCTTGGTGTGTTTTGACCATGATAGTGCGTTGGTGATGTGGACACAAAGGAACTTGAAACTCTCGACCCATTCCACTTCAGTCCCGTCGATGTTAATGGGAGCCTGTTCGGCCCTCCTTTTCCTATAGTCCACGATCAGCTCCTTTGTCTTGCTCATATTGAGGGAGAGGTTGTTGTCCTGGCACCACACTGCCAGGTCTCTGACCTCCTCCCTATAGGCTGTCTCATTGTTGTCGGTGATCAGGCCTACCACTTTTGTGTTGTCAGCAAACTTAATGATGGTGTTGGAGTCGTGCTTGGCCATGCAGTCATGGGTGAACAGGACGGGATTAAGCACACATCCCTGAGGGGCCTCAGTGTTGAGGATCAGCGTGGCAGATGTGTTGTTGCCTACCCTTACCACCTGGGGGCGGCCCGTCAAGTTGTCCAATCCCAGGGTCCTTCGCTTAGTGATAAGCTTTGAGGGCACTATGGTGTTGAATGCTGAGCTTGTGTCAATGAATAGCATTCTCACATAGGTGTTCCTTTTGTCCAGGTGTGAAATGGCACTGTGGAAGGCAATAGAGATTGCATCATCTATGGATCTGTTGGTGTGGTATCCACATTGGAGTGGGTCTAGGGTTTCTGGGATAATGGTGTTGATGTGAGCCATGACCAGCCTTTCAAAGCACTTCATGGCTACAGACGTGAGTGCTACGGGTCGGTAGTCATTTAGGCAGATTACCTTAGTGTTCTTGGGCACAGAGGCATTGTGGTCTGCTTCAGAAATGTTGGTATTACAGACTCAGACAGGGAGAGGTTGAAAATGTCAGTGAATACACTTGCCAGTTGGTCAGTGCATGATCGGAGTACACGTCCTGGTAATCCGTCTGGCCCTGCGGCCTTGTGAATGTTGACCTGTTAAAAGGTCTTACTGACATCGGCTGCGGAGAGCGTGATCACACAATTCCAGTTGTCATTGTGTTTTATAATGACGTTGATAACTAATATTGATCCCACAATGAACACACTACAACTGGTCCCGCTGTAAATGACGTTCAACATATAAAGCTTCATAAAGCCTTCATAATGCCTTCAAACGCACTACATACATTTGTTACAAAGCATCTATAACCATATGTCATGCTTTATAAAGGGTTCAGAAATGTGGCAACTGAGTGACAATCACCAATGTCAAAAATGGCATCAAATCAAATCGTATTGGTCACATAACACCTGCTAAACACATGTTATTGCGGGTGTAGCTTCGACAGTGCAGAAATATCTAACAAGAAATATCTAACAATTTCACAACATATACCGATTACAAACAAATCTAAGTAAAGGAATGGAATTAAGAATGTAAAAATATATGGATGAGAAATGTCAGAGCAGTATAGACTAAGATACAGTAGAATAGTATAGATACAGTATTTACATATGAGATGAGTAATGCAAGATATGTAAAGATTATTAAAGTGACTAGTGTTCCATTTATTAAAGTGGCCAGGGATTTCAAGTGCAGTTGCAAACCGTAGTCTGGCTTTTTTTATGGCGGTTTTGGAGAAGTGGCTTCTTCATTGCTGAGCGGCCTTTCAGGTATGTCGATATAGGACTCGTTTTACTGTGGATATAGATACTTCTGTACCTGTTTCCTCCAACATCTTCACAAGGTCCTTTGCTGTTGTTCTGGGATTGATTTGCACTTTTCGCACCAAAGTATGGTACTATTGTTTGTACAGATGAACGTGATACCTTCAGGCATTTGGAAATTGCTCCCAAGGATGAACCAGACTTGTGGAGGTCTTCAATTTATTTTCTGAGGTCTTGGCTGATTTCTTTAGATTTTCCCATGATGTCAAAGGCACTGAGTTTGAAGGTAGGCATTGAAATACATCCACAGGTACACATCCAATTGACTCAGATGATGTCAATTAACCTATCAGAAGCTTCTAAAGCAGTGGTTCTTAACCTTGTTGGAGGTACTGAACCCCACCAGTTTCATATGCGCATTCACCGAACCCTTCTTAATTGGAAAAATAAAATATGATTTTTTCAAATTCAAAACATAGGTATATATTTTACTGGTGCACAAAATGAACCGTGCATCAACATCAACACCGTGTGTTCAAAGAACAAAATCATCAAAACATGATTTTCACACAAAAACAAAAACATAATAATGAATATTTACTGCAAATCAGTGTGACTTCTGCTGTTGCCTTTCAGAGACCAGTTCAGAAATGCGCGGCTTCACCTTGGCAAGTGCCACTCTCATGTCATTTTCGCAACAAAGTCTGTTCCTTTTCTTCGTTTTTATGTCCAGCATCCTCGAAAAGGATTGCTCGCAAAGATATGTTGTAACAAACGGTATGAAAATCTCCAGAGCTTTCTTAGCAATAACAGGGTACGTTACCATTTGTTGACACCAAAACGTTGAAAGCGTTGTTGTTCTGAAGAGTTGCTGTTGAACCTGGCTCTGCTGAATTTCAATGATTTCATCGAGGTATTCATCATTGACATCTGTTGTCTCAACACTAAACGTGAACGGCTGTCTCACCCATGCTGGATATGACTCTCTTGTAGGGAAGTATCCGTCGAGAGACTTTGCAAGCTCATCTAAGTGCGTGGCAATTGCTTGCTTCAGTTCCGCGGGTACAGAAATGTCTCTGATTCCAGATACATCTTCGATCTTACTTACACAGTCGTCCAGCAGGGGAAAGTTTGCGAAGTTATCGTTCTCTGTTCGTCGTTTCCATAACGGTAGCTTTTTTTGAAAAGCCTTCAGGTTTTCCTCCGCTTCGATGATGTTGACTCCACCGCCCTGCATCTTTTGATTGAGATGATTGAGAGCTGCGAAGATATCAGCCATGTACGCTAAAATGAGAATGAACTCAGAATTTTTGAAGCAATCTGCATGACAATGTTGGTGCTCTTGCAAAAACAGGGCTAATTCCACACGCACGGCAAAAACACGATTCAGCACCTGTCCCCGGGATAACCACCGAACGTTAGAATGGTACAGAAGTACCTCGAATTCAGAGCCCATTTCTTTACACAGCTCACTGAAGATGCGGTGCCTCAGAGCACTAGTTCGCACATAGTTGACGCATTCCACTACAATTTTTAATACTTCTGCCAGTTTTGGAGGCAAGGTTTTTGTTGCCAACGCATGCCTGTGCAGAATACAATGCGTAACAATGATGTGTGGTGCATCGGCTTTCACTAGCGCACCAAAACCAGACTTTCTTCCCAGCATGACTGGAGCTCCGTCCGAACAAACTGCAGAAACCATATCCCACGAAAGTCTTTGAAGAAGACTGTCTTTGAAGAAGTCATCCACAAGTTTCTTCACATCGGCTGCCTTAGTTGTTGTTGTTGTAAGAGGCTTACAAAATAAAAAATCTTCCTTTATCACGTCGTCTTTCACAAAGCGCACGAATACAGCAAGCTGGCTTATATTGGAAACGTCTGTGGTCTCGTCGAGTTGAAGGCTGAATTTTGCCGGGCTTGAAATCAGATCTGCAACTACTTGAGCCAAGACATCTTGGCTCATGTCCTCTATTCTGTCGCTGATGGTGTCATTTGAAAGAGGAATTTGGGATAATTCCTCTTTTCCCAGCATATTCGCCATCTTCAACACAGCTGGTTTTATGAGTGTTTCACCAATGGTGTGTGGTTTGCCCTGCTTTGCGATCAGGTAAGTAACTGCGTACGATGCTGTGAGGATCGGTTTGTTGATGGGTACAAAGCCGAGAACAGGCAGAGTAGCCTTTTCATCGAATCTGGCTCTCTTCACCTTGAATTCAGCGAGCGTTGTGTTCTTGTATTTTCCATCTCCATGCAGCTTAAGGAAGTGTTCTCTTAGTTTTGCCGGTGCTAGACTAGAATTGCTCAACTTGGCATTGCAAATCATGCAGTTAGGATGCTGACTCCCATCACGTTCCGTTATACATGTGAATCCATATTGTACATATTCGTCCGGCCACTTTCTTTTTTTGCTCGACATAGTAAGTATGAAGGGATTCAAATATTAAGAAAGAAATCACAAGACGTACCATCACGACAGTCACAAGTCGACTACTGAGCGCACCAAATTCCCTGCAGCACAGATAGGCCAAGCGATGTAGCGTGATCACCTGCAGCCAATGATGGCCAAGCGGGGCGTGACATCGCGAATCATATGAGTCGGATGTGTGTCTTGACCTCCGCCGAACCCCTGAGACTGACTCACCGAACCCCTGGGGTTCGATCGAACCCAGGTTAAGAACCACTGGGCTAAAGCCATGACATCATTTTCTGGAATTTTCCAAGCTGTTTAAAGGCACAGTCAACTTAGTGTATGTAAATTTCTGACCCACTGGAATTGTGATACAGTGAATTATAAGTGAAATAATCTGTCTGTAAACAATTGTTGGAAAAATGACTTGTGTCATGCACAAAGTAGATGTCCTAACCGACTTGCCAAAACTATAGTTTGTTTGCAGAGTGGTTGACAAACAAGTTTTAATGACTCCAACCTCAGTGTATGTAAACTTCCGACTTCAACTGTAAGTATCAACAGTAAAAGTATAAATCGTTTCAAATTCCTTATATTAAGCAAACCAGACGGCAACATTTTCTTGTTTGTTTTTATTGACGGATAGCCGGGGGCATGCTCCAACACTCAGACATAATTTAGTCTGCCAGATCAGAGGCCGTAGGGATGACCAGGGATGTTCTCTTGATAAGTGTGTGAATTGGACTATTTTCCTGTTGAAATGTAACGAGTACTTTTGGGTGTCAGCGAAAATGTAAGAGTAAGAAGTACATTATTTTCTTTAGGAATGTAGTGAAGTTAAAGTAAAAGTTGCCAAAATGTAAATAGTAAAGTAAAGAAACACCCCCCCCCCCCCAAAACTAAGTATTTTTACTTAAGTACTTTACACCACTGTATATATGGTGTCATTTCATGGCGTTCTGAATAATACGGAGTGTTGCTGGCCTTTTTTATTTGTATTATTTTATTTCACCTTTATTTAACCAGGTAGGCCAGTTGAGAACAAGTTCTTATTTACATTTGCGACTTGGCCAAGATAAAGCAAAGCAGGCCGACACAAACAACAACACAGTGTTACACATGGAATAAACAAACATACACTCAATAACACAATAGAAAAAGTCTATGTACAGTGTGTGCAAATGAGGTAAGATAAGGGAGGTAAGGAAATACATAGGCCATAGTGGTAAAACAATTACAATTTAGCAATTAAACACGGGAGTTATAGATGTGCAGAAGATGAATGTGCAAGCAGAGATGCCCAGTATCAAAGGGGCAAAAAAATTAAATAAGGAGCAATTGTCTTTTATAAATAAATAACAGTATGGGGATGAGGTAGTTGGATGGGCTATTTAAAGATGGACTATGTACAGGTGCAGTGATCTGTGAGCTGCTCTGACAACTGGTGCTTAAAGTTAGTGAGGGAGATATGAGTCTCCAGCTTCAGTGATTTGGAAGCAGAGAACTGGAAGGAAAGGTGGCCAAAGGAGGAATTGGCTTTGGGGGTGACCAGTGAAATATACCTGCTGGAGCGCGTGCTACGGGTGGATGCTGCTATGGTGACCAGTGAGCTGAGATAAGGCGGGGCTTTACCTAGCAAAGACTTATAGATGACCTGGAGCCAGTGGGTTTGGCGACGAATGTGAAGCGAGGGCCAGCCAACAAGAGCATACGTAGTATATGGGGCTTTGGTGACAAAACGGATGGCACTGTGATAGACTGCATCCAATTTGCTGAGTAGAGTGTTGGAGGCTGTTTTGTAAATGACATCGCCGAAGTCAAGGATAGTCAGTTTTACGAGGGTATGTTTGGCAGCATGAGTGAAGGATGCTTTGTTGCGAAATAGGAAGCCGATTCTAGATTTAATTTTGGATTGGAGATGCTTAATGTGAGTCTGGAAGGAGAGTTTACAGTCTAACCAGACACCTAGGTATAGTTGTCCACATATTCTAAGTCAGAACCGTCCAGAGTAGTGATGCTGGACGGGCGGGCAGGTGCGGGCAGCGATCAGTTGAAGAGCATGCATTTAGTTTTACTTGCATTTAAGAGCAGTTGGAGGCCACGGAAGGAGAGTTGTATGGCATTGAAGCTCGTCTGGAGGTTAGTTAACACAGTGTCCAAAGTCATTTGAGAAACCAAGGCTGTTGAGTCTGCTGATAAGAATGTGGTGATTGACAGAGTCGAAAGCCTTGGCCAGGTCGATCAATACAGCTGCACAGTATTGTTTCTTATCGATGGCGGTTATGATATCTTTTAGGACCTTGAGTGTGGCTGAGGTGCACCCATGACCAGCTCGGAAACCAGATTGCATAGCTGTAAAGGTACGGTGGGATTCGAAATGGTCGGTGATCTGTAACTTGGTTAACCCGGCTGATTTGTAGGGGTCCAGATTTTGCAGCTCTTTCATTATATCAGCTATCTGGATTTGGGTGAAGGAGAAATGGGGGAGGCTTGGGCAAGTTACTGTGGGGGGTGCAGGGCTGTTGACCGGGGTAGGGGTAGCCAGGTGGAAAGCATGGCCAGCCGTAGAAAAATGCTTATTGAAATTCTCAATTATCATGGATTTATTGGTGGTGACAGTGTTTCCTAGCCTCAGTGCAGTGGGCAGCTGGGAGGAGGTGCTCTTATTCTCCATGGACTTTACAGTGACCCAGAACTTTTTGGAGTTTGTGCTACAGGATGCACATTTCTGTTTTAAAAAGCTAGCCTTTGCTTTTCTAACTGCCTGTGTATATTGTTTCCTAACTTCCATGAAAAGTTGCATATCGCGGGGGCTATTCGATGCCAATGCAGTACGCCACAGGATGTTTTTGTGCTGGTCAAGGGCAGTCAGGTCTGGAGTGAACCAAGTGCTATATCTGTTCCTGGTTCAAAATTTGTTAAATGAGGCATTCTTATTTAAGATGGTGAGAAAAGCACTTTTAAAGAATAGCCAGGCATCCTCTACTGACGGAATCAGGTCAATATCCTTCCAGGATACCCGGGCCAGGTCGATTAGAAAGGCCTGCTCGCTGAAGTGTTTAGGGAGCGTTTGACAGTGATGAGGGGTGGTCATTTGACCGCAGACCCATTACGGACGCAGGTAATGAGGCAGTGATCGCTGAGATCCTGGTTGAAGACAGCAGAGGTGTATTTGGAGGGCAGGTTGGTTAGGAGGATGTCTATGAGGTTACCCGTGTTTACGGATTTGGGATTGTACCGGGTAGGTTTATTGATAATTTGTGTGAGATTGAGGGCATCAAGCTTAGATTGTAGGATGGCCGGGGTGTTAAGCATGTCCCAGTTTAGGTCACCTAACAGCACGAGCTCTGAAGATAGATGGGGGGCAATCAATTCACATATGGTGTCCAGGGCACAGCTGGGGGCAGAAGGTGGTCTATAGCAAGCGGCAACGGTGAGAGACTTGTTTCTGGAAAGGTGGATTTTTAAAAGTAGAAGTTCAAATTGTTTGGGCACAGACCTGGATAGTAAGACAGAACTCTGCAGGCTCTCTGTGCAGTAGATTGCAACTCCGCCCCCTTTTGCAGTTCTATCTTGTCAGAAAATGTTATAGTTAGGGATGGAAATTTCAGGGGTTTTGGTGGCCTTCCTAAGCCAGGATTCAGACATGGCTAGGACATCCGGGTTGGCAGAGTGTGCTAAAGCAGTGAATAAAACAAACTTAGGGAGGAGGCTTCTAATGTTAACATGCATGAAACCAAGGCTTTTACGGTTACAGAAGTCAACAAATGAGAGCGCCTGGGGAATGGGAGTGGAGCTAGGCACTGGATTAACCTCTACATCACCAGAGGAACAGAGGAGGAGTAGGATAAGGGTACGGCTAAAGGCTATAAGAACTGGTCGTCTAGTACGTTCAGAACAGAGAGTAGAAGGAGCAGGTTTCTGGGCGCGGTAGAATAGATTCAAGGCATAATGTACAGACAAAGGATGTGAATACAGTGGAGGTAAACCTAGGCCTTGAGTGACGATGAGAGAGGTATTGTCTCTAGAGACACCATTTAAACCAGGTGAGGTCACCGCATGTGTGGGAGGTGGAACAAAAGGGTTAGTTAAGGCATATTGAGCAGGGCTGGAGGCTCTACAGTGAAATAAGACAGTAATCACTAACCAAAACAGCAATGGACAAGGCATATTGACATTAGGGAGAGGCATGCATAGCCGAGTGATCATATGGTCCAGTGAGTAGCTAGGCGGGCTGGAGATACGGCAATTCAGACAGCTAGCGGGCCGGGGCTAGCAAGCTAGCAGAAGGGCCTTAGAGGGACGTTGCAACGAAAGAAGTCTGTTACGTCGGCTACGTCGGCAGACCAGTCGTGATGGACCAGCAGGGCTCCGTGTAGTTAAAGGCTCCAGGCCAATTGGCAAAATAGGTATTGTAGCCCAAAGAGTGGCTGATGGACCTCTTCAGCTAGCCGGGAGATGGGCCTAGCATAGGCTAGTTCCAGGCTAATTGGTGCTTGCTTCGAGACAGAGACGTTAGCCAGGAGTTGCCACTCGGATAGCAGCTAGCTAGCTGCAATGATCCAGGTGAAAAGGTTCAGAGCTTGCGGTAGTAATCCGGAGATATGGAGAAGAAGAAGTCCGATTTGCTCTGGGTTGAATTGCGCTGTGCAGACTGGCAGGAGTTGTCCGGGCTAAAGGTTAGCTGATGACTGCTAGCAGTAGCTAGCTACTGTTGGGGGTTCCGGTTCTAAAGTAAAGCAAATAGCAGATCCATACCACATTGGGTGAGGCGGGTTGCAGGAGAGTATGTTGAAGTTAAGAAAAATGTTTAAAAAGTATATGCTTAGAAAAAATATATAAAAATATTTATACACGGGACACGACAAGACGAAGACAAAGACGCCTGACTGCTACGCCATCTTGGATTCTTGGACTTTTACTCCACCCATTCCATTGGCAGCCGAATCACATCATGTGTGCTTACTGCACTACAGAAAACCCGCTAACCAAACAAAAGTACAGGGCATGCTCACTGAATTAAAGGGCAACTACACAAAAAATCTACATGTCTTAGATTTTTCCAAGACCTCAAAAGTCATCCCCTGATTTGGTTTAAGCATTGTTGTGAACACACAAAATCCAATTTAGTTGTTTTCTATTAAAACAAGTGTTTTAAAAAACTGGAGTAAACCAGAACAAATGGGGACATCCAAAACCTGGAAAAACAAAAACCAAGAAAATGGAATTTGGGAGAGAAAAAAACAGTAGGCGCATTTTTAAAACTGATTTTAAAAGGCTCTATCAACGTTTTTTTTTATCTGTGCATGACTGAACTTTAGAATGTGTGTCATCCTGCAACACAGCATTTTGGGGGAAGTTGAGGTCAGGTCCAATATTGACTATGTGCACCCAGGAGGTAAAGAGGTTGGGCCATCCTAGCAATGTTTTAGTGTAATATAATATATACAATTTTGCCAACGATTTTATCCGAAGCGACTTACAGTCATGCGTGAATACATTTTTACAAATTGGGTGGTCCCTGGAATCGAACCCAATATTCTGGTGTTGCAATGCTCTCCCAAGATGCATGACAGGGTTATAAATGCTTTGTGAAGCCTTCATTTAATATGATTCTTAAGGCCTTTATTAAGAGGTCCTTATGCCACCCTTTATAAAGCACAGGTTTATGGGGCGGCAGGTAGCCTAGTGGTTAGAGCGTTGGGCCAGTAACAGAAAGGTTACTAGATCGAATCCCCGAGTGTCACGCTCGTCATAATGATTGGACCAAGATGCAGCGTGGTATGTTTCCATCCCTTTTATTAGGAAGAAAAAACTCAAAGAACAAAAACAATAAAGCGAACAAACGAAATGTGAAGCTATAATAATGCTCACAGGCAACTATACATAGTCATAGTCAAGATCCTACAAATCACAATGGGGAAATGGCTACCTAAATATGATCCACAATCAGAAACAACGATAAACAGCTGCCTCTGATTGGGAACCATACCAGGCCAACATAGATATATAATTCCCCTAGATAACCCACCCTAGTCACACCCCGACCTAACCATCATAGAGAATAAACAGCTCTCTATGGTCAGGGCGTGACACCGAGCTGACAAGATAAAAATATGTCGTTCTGCCCCTGAACAAGGCAGCTAACCCACTGTTCCTAGGCCTTCATTGAAAATGAGAATTTGTCCTTAACTGACTTGCCTGGTTAAATTTTAAAAAGTCATATTTTACATAGTGGGTTATGTCAGATTTGACATTGGTGGTTATGTCACACAGTTAAGCCACATTTATGAACCTTTTATAAAGGATGACATACGGTTATATTGATTCATAACACATTTATGTAGTGTTTATGAAGGCTTTATAAGCTGCACGCCATTTAAAGCAAGACCCTACAACTTATAAAGGCTTTATAGGGCATTCATAAAGACTTCATAAACACTACATAGCTTATTCTCAAACCAATTTTTAAGCAAAGTCATACTACACAAAGCGTGATATAACATGTCCTTTTTAAACACTACATCTTGTGCTTTGCCAAATAGTATGCATGAGACTGTATAGTTCATTGGTATTTATGTGAGATCAGAAACACAATTCCCTCTCTGAAACACAGCTGAAATACGGAGTGACAGTCAGTAGAAGCTCATGTAAATACAGCACGCTCTCCTTGGTTTGACTTTTTATAGACTGAACACTTGAGAGGAGAAGCAGCCCAGTGACTACAGCGATCTGTATTCAACTCATGTTCAGCTGCATATACCTTGCGGGTCTGAGCTAACTTCAAACGAATGAGAGAGAGAGAGAGAGAGCGAGAGAGAGTGTAAGTTGGGCAGAATGGAGGAGAGGACAGTGCTTTGTAAGTGCTGCCAATAAGTGGGAGAAACAGAGAAAAAAAGCCTTGACTGTGGGCACAAATAGTGTAACCTCAGCTTGCAAAACATGTCAGTTCTATTTGAAGAACAGGGATATACACTCAAAGAAAGACTATAGTGCCTTTTTTTTACGAGGTGGTTTAATCTATATTAATGCAAATATAATAATTATGAAGTGCCAGTCCAACGATTCATGTATTTTTAGTCTGTGTAATCATATTAAATTACAGACTCTCTACATATTCAATATTAACTAAGCTCACAACTGATTTAGTCCTGAATGTCTAGAATGCTGTATTCCTTTCACAGTTATATCAGTGTATTTACAATGCATTCGGAAAGTATTCATACCCCTTGAATTCTTCCACATTTTGTTATGTTGCAGCCTTATTCTAAAATGCATTAAATCTTTTTTTCCCCTCATCAATCTAAACATATACTGTACATCACAGGTTTTTAGAAATGTTTGCAAATGTATTAAAAATAAAGAAAAAATTGAGCTCAGGTGCATCCTGTTTCCATTGATCATCCCTGAAATGTTTCTACAACATGATTGGAGTCCACCTGTGATAAATTAAATTGATTGGACATGATTTGGAAAGGCACACACCTGTCTATATAAGGTCCCACAGTTGACAGTGCATGTCTGAGCAAAAATCAAGCCATGATGTCGAAGGAATTGTCTGTAGAGCTCCGAGACAGGATTGTGACGAGGCACAGATCTGGGGAAGGGTACCGAAAAGATTCTGCAGCGTCGAAGTTCCCCAAGAACACAGTGGCCTCTATCATTCTTAAATGGAAGAAGTTTGGAACCACCAAGACTCTTCCAAGAGCTGGCCGCTCGGACAAACTGAGCAATTGGACGAGAAGGGCCTTGGTCAGGGAGGTGACCAAGAACTCGATGGTCCCTCTGGCATAGCTCCAGAGGTCCTCTGTAGAGATGGGAGAACCTTCCAGAAGGACAACCATCTTTGCAGCACTCCACCAATCAGGCCTTTATGGTTGAGGCCAGATGGAAGCCACTCCTCAGTACATTACAACCCGCTTTGAGTTTGCCAAAAGGCACCTAAAGGATTGAAATCTTTGGCCTGAATGCCAAGCGTCATGTCTGGAGGAAACCTGGCATCTTCCCTATGGTGAAGCATGGTTGAGGCAGCATCATGCTGTGTGGGATGTTTTTCAGCAGCAGGGACTGGGAGACTAGCCAGGATCGAGGGAAAGATGAACAGAGCAAAGTACAGCGAGATCTTTGATGAAAACCTGCTCCAGAGCGCTCAGGACCTCAGACTGGGGCGAAGGTTCACCTTCCAACAGGACAACGACCCTAAGTACACAGCCAAGACAACGCAGGAGTGGCTTCAGCACAAGTCTCTGAATGACTTGAGTGGCCTAAGCAGAACACGGACTTGAACTTGATCGCAAATCTCTGGAGAGACCTGAAGATAGCTGTGCAGCGACGCTCCCCCTCCAACCTGACAGAGCTTGAGAGGATCTGCAGAGGAGAATGGAAGAAACTCCCCAAATACAGGTGTGCCAAACTTGTAGTGTCATACCCAAGAAGAATTGAGGCTGTAATCACTGCCAAAGGTGCTTCAACAAAGTACTGAGTAAAGGGTCTGAATACTTATGTAAATGTAAATGTCATTATTTATTTATTTTTATAAATTTGCTAACTTTTCTAAAAACCTGTTTTTGCTTTGTCATTATGCGGTATTGTGTGTAGATTGATGAGGGGAAAAAAACAATTGAATAGTTTTTAGAATAATGCTGCTACGTAACAAAATGTGGAAAAAGTCATGGGTTCTGAATACTTTCGGGAATGCACTCTTTGAAACCTCAAAGAAGCGATAAACAGACAGGACTGGTGGAAATGCATGCATACATTTTTTTATCAAGTCGATTTACATTTTCTTTTATCAACAACTATAAATAGTAGCTGTTATTTTGGTGTTTGTTTCTAGAACTCTTGAGGAAAGGAAGCATTTGTACACTGCTGAGTGTTGTGACATTAGACGTGTAGGTGAAGTGAGAGCTTCAAAAATACCTATTTCTGAATAAGTGTGGCGTATAGAAAAGCGTTTTCTTAAGTGAAAACTGTAAGGGTGGAGAGAGAGAAGAAGAATGAGAATAAGTAAGACGAACAGCAGCTGTTCCCTAGCTACCCTCAGTCCCACTCCTGCTGTCTCACCTCACTGACATAGATAGCCATGTCTTCCTCCTCGTCTGTCCTGTAGCACAACGTCAGGCCCAGCTTCTCCTGACTGTTCAGTCGACACAGCTCCACCTCCTGCAGACATACAGAGAACGGGAGGTCAACAAGCCACACGTGGATAACAACACTAACCAGCTTCTCCTGGCTGTTGAGTCGACACAGCTCTATCACCTATACACACAGAAGGGACAGGAACACACCACCTGTGTGTATAGACCTGTGTCTATACACTTGTGTCGTTAGAGCAGATACGGTGGCAATAAATTGAGAGAATGCTTTTAAATTTTTTATTTTTTATATGAGTCTACTTTGAGACAACATCAACATCCACATGTTGCTTTTGAGAGTTTGACCTTGACTTCAAAAGTATATTGAGATTTATATTGAGAGATGCAGATGCAATATAAAGTCCCATGAGTCCTAATGAATGTAATCCATTATATTAATTAGCATAATTACATACAAAAGAGCAACAGTGACCACATAAAAATGAAGTTGTAGGTGTGCCAAGTACATCAATGTATAAAAAATGCAGACATTGAAGCTGTAGCCACATACATCATACCCTACTTGTTATCAAACAGCATATTGACTTTGGCAGGGTAGAGGAGCTTGTCTTAACTGTTTGAGTGTGTGTGTTCGATGAAAGCTGTTCTCTAAACGTGAACGGCTTGATCAGTCATGTCTTTGATAACTGTCAGAAGCTCTCAAGTGTTTTTACCGCGCAGTTACAGCCTAATATTAGATTATTAGTTGGTAAATAAACTCATAGAATTATGCTAATGTCGTGAATATATTCAGAGTTGCACGACCCACCACTGAAGTATTCCTCATCTCTGAAGAGTCCTCATGGAGAGACGACCCACAAACCGGGAACATTCCCAGAACATTAGCTAATATTCCCATTAAGTTCTGGTTTTATCAAACATTAGGATGAGAACATCCCCAAAATGTTCAAAGAATGTTTTTGATAACAAATGTGTTTTTTCCCCACATTTAAAAAAAATATCCTAACATTCACTATAATTTTCCAGCAAACCAAAATTGGTTCCGTGACACAAAAACTGTCTAGTCATGCTGATGATTGTATAAAACATTTGCCTGGTGTTGTAGGAATGTTCCGATGACACATTTTGTCTGTTCTTTAAAGGTTCCCAAATGTTTGTCGAAACAGTATGGCGGGATCATTGTGGGGACATCACAAAAGACGAACTATCCAGTTGTGCAGATGATTATACAATGTATATTTTAGAATGAAAAAACATTCACCTGATGCTAGAAGAACGTTCCCAGAAAACATTTTTTATGTTCTTTAAAAGTTCCTAAAACATTTCTTTAGGTTGTGGGAACATTGTTGGGATATGACAAGAGAAAGGTTCACAAAACACAGGAACTGTCCAGTTGTGCAGACATTCAGAGAATGTTTGTATCATGTTGCACAACACATTCATTTGATGTTGCAAGGATGTTGACAGAACAGCCTTTCTGAGTTATTTAAAGGTTCCCAAAACATGTAATTCGGTTGTGGTAACCGTGTGGACACATTACAAGACATATGTTCCAAAAGCACTAAATATGATCAGTTGTAATGACATTCATACAATGTTTAAGTTAGGATGCACAGGACATTCCATTAATGTTGTAAGAATGTTGACAGAAAACCTGGTCTAAGTCCTGTCAGTACAATATGTGAATATCACAGGAATATTCTTGTAACATCCCAGACTCCCAAAACGTAATAAAATGTTCTGGAAATATTTAAGCGTTTGCACAGAACATTCCTACAATGTTCCACAATTTCCAAATAAGTCTGTTTTAATTTTTAATGTTATTTATTGAACCTTTATTTAACTAGGCAAGTCAGTTAAGAACAAATTCTTATTTACAATGACGGCCTACCAAAAGGAAAAAGGCCTCCTGCGGGGACGGCATTTAAAACATTTTCATAAATACAATATAAATATAGGACAAAACACACATCACAACAAGAGAGACAACACAACACGACATAAAGAGAGACCTAAGACAACAACATAGCTAGGCAGCAACACATGACAACACAGCATGGTAGCAACACAACATAACAACAACATGGTAACAACACAACATGGCAGCAGCAAAAAACATGGCACAAACATTATTGGGCACAGACAACAGCACCAAGGTCAAGAAGGTAGAGACAACAATACATCACACAAAGCAGCCACAACTGTCAGTAAGTGATTGAGTCTTTGAATGAAGAGATTGAGATAAAACTGTCCAGTTTGAGTGTTTGTTGCAGCTCGTTCCAGTCGCTAGCTGCAGCGAACTGAAAAGAGGAGCGACCCAGGGATGTGTGGTCTTTGTGGACCTTTAACGGAATGTGACTGGCGGAACGGGTGTTGTATGTGGAGGATGAGGGCTGCAGTAGATATCTCAGATAGGGGGAGTGAGGCCTAAGAGGGTTTTATAAATAAGCATCAACCAGTGGTTCTTGTGACGGGTATACAGAGATGAGCAGTTTACAGAGGAGTATAGAGTGCAGGGATGTGTCCTATAAGGAGCATTGGTGGCAAATCTGATGGCCGAATGGTAAAGGACATCTGCCGCTTGAAAGCACCCTTACCTGCCGATCTATATATTATGTCTCCGTAATATAGCATGGGTAGAATGGTCATCGGAATAAGGGTTAGTTTGGCAGCCGGGGTGAAAGAGGAGCGATTACGATAGAGGAAACCAAGTCTAGATTTAACTTTAGCCTGCAGCTTTGATATGTGCTGAGAGAAGGACAGTGCACTGTCTAGCCATACTCCAAAGTACTTGTATGAGGTGACTACTTCAAGCTCTAAACCCTCAGAGGTAGTAATAACACCTGTGGGAAGAGGGGTATTCTTCTTACCAAACCACTTGACCTTTGTTTTGGAGGTGTTCAGAACAAGGTTAAGGGTAGAGAAAGATTGTTGGACACTAAGAAAGCTTGTTGTAGAGCATTTAACACAACATCCGGGGAGGGGCCAGCTGAGTATAAGACTACCATCTGCATATAAATGGATGAGAGAGCTTCCTACTGCCTGAGCTATGTTGTTGATGTAAATTGAGAAGAGCGTGTGACCTAGAATTTAGCCTTGGTGTACTCCCTTGGTGACAGGCAGTGGCTGTGACAGCAGATTTTCTGACTTTATACACTGCACTCTTTGAGAGAGGTAGTTAGCAAACCAAGCCAAAGACCCCTCAGAGACACCAATACTCCTTAGCTGGCCCACAAGAATGGAATGGTCTACCGTATCGAAAGCCTTGGCCAAGTAAATAAAAATAGCAGCACAATATTGCTTAGAATCAAGGGCAATGGTGACATCATTGAGGACCTTTAAGGTTGCAGTGACACATCCATGACCTGAGCGAAAACCAGATTGCATACCAGAGAGAATACTATAGACATCAAGAAAGCCAGTCAGTTGATTATTGACAAGTTTTCCCAACACTTTTGATAAACAGGGCAAAATAGAAATAGGCCTAAAACAGTTAGGATCAGCTTGATCTCCCCCTTTAAATAAAGGACGAACTGTGGCTGCCTTCCGAGCAATGGGAACCTCCGGAGAAAGGAGAGACAGGTTAAAAAGGTTGGAGATAGGCTTGGCGATGATAGGGGCAGCAACCTTAAAGAAGAAAGGGTCTAAACCATCTGACCCAGATGTTTTTTTGGGGTCAAGTTTAAGGAGCTCCTTTAGCACCTCGGACTCAATGACTGCCTGCAGGAGGAACCTTTGTAGTGGGACAGGGGGAAAAGAGGGAGAAGCATCGGGGATAATCGTGTTAGAAGGGGTGGGAGATGAGGAAATGTTGGACAGGCAAGGAGGCATGGCTGAGTCAAATAGGAATCCTGACTTAATGAAGTGGTGATTAAAGAGCTCAGCCATGTGCTTCTTGTCAGTAACAACCACATCATCAACATTAAGGGACATGGGCAGCTGTGAGGAGGAGGGTTTATTCTCAAGGTCTTTAACCGTTTCCCCAGAACTTCTTGGTGTTAGACCCACAGAGAGAGAACTGCTCCTTAAAGTAACTAACTTTGGCCTTCCGGATAGCCTGAGTGCGCTTATTTCTCATTTGCCTGAACGAGAGCAGTCAGTTTGAGTATGCGTGTGTTGAGCCTTTCGCCAAATGCAATTCTGGAGGTGGAGTAACTCAACAGGATCACCTTCGAACCAGGGGCTGAACCTGTTTTTAATTCTCATTTTCTTTATGGGGGCGTGTGATATTTATGACATTCATAGGATATTTGTTTTAGGTTTAACATAATATTCCGTTGATGCGCAACCTAATTAAATGTTCCGGGAACCTTTAAAGAACTAATAAAGGTCGTTCTGTCAACATTCTTGCAACCTCAAAGGAATGTTTTGTGCACCCTGAAACAAACATGATCTGAATGTCAGCCCAACTGGACAGTTCTAGAGTTTGTGAAAATGTATTTTGTGACGTCCCCACAATGTTCCCACCAGACTGTTCTAACAACCTAACATTTTGGGAACCTTTCGCATGAAAGTGGGCCAAAGCCATATCAATCATATCAATGCCATATAATCATATGAAACAAAACACAATTGGCCTTGTATACCACACACTTTTAGAGGAATAGCTATTTTCAGGACCTAATGTACATAAACAGCAGGACATTGACAACGGAAGGAAATTGCATCTCAATCATCACTTTCAAAATACATGACACACATACAGTAGGGTAGGCTACAGTACCAACAACACAGACTACTAGAAAGACAACCAATAGTCCAGCTGGTTGTGTCCCAATGTTATAACACGTCAGGGGTGTTGAGGGGAATCGAGTGTGAAATGGCCTCTCCACAAGGCCTTCATTAGCGCACCACAGACTCCTCGAGACATTGTGTGTGTGTGCGTGCGTGCTTGCATGTGTGTGGTTGTGTGTGAGTGTGCATGTGTGCGTGCGTGTGTGCGTGTGCGTGTGTGTGTGTGTGTGTGTGTGTAGAAAAGGGGCAAAGGGGGCTCAAATAGGTTTGGGAAGAAGAAATAAAAGAAATAGAGAGATTCATTTTCTCCGTGACATCTGTAGGTTGGCTGGTTACACGTGTCAGATATGTCAGACACTTTGGGAGGAGGGGAGAAGAGGGGGATCAGAGACCAAAGGCTGGAAGAGGAGAGAGCGGAAAGTGGGAGCAAATAGAGCTGCCACAGACAGCCACCTGGTGCCTCTCCACTCCAGCAATACTGTATGTCCCCTCATTGAGACACTCTCTCCCTAAGGCTTCCCAATCTACCACAGCCCCTGTCCACCCCATTTCCTCTCCCATCACAGCCCTCCGCCTCCTTCCCATCCTCCCCTGCTCCACCCTGGCCATACTGTATATGCCCCCATCCCCTTCTAGCCACTGACTCCCCCAAGGCTCTCTCCCTCCCTCCTCCTCCCCCTTTACCCCCAGCCTTCCCACTGTGACAGACCGTCAAAGAGACCCGGCGTCCATTGACATTTAAAAAAATATATATATTTCACCTTTGTTTAACCAGGTAGGCTAGTTGAGAACTAGTTCTCATTTACAACTGCGACCTGGCCAAGATAAAGCAAAGCAGTGCGACACAAACAACAACACAGAGTTACACGTGGGATAAACAAACATACGGTCAATAACACAATAGAAAAAAAAGTCTATATACAGTGTGTGCAAATGAGGTAAGATAAGGGAGGTAAGGAAAAAAATAGGCCATAGTGGCGAAATAATGACAAAAATAATGATTTAGCAATTAAACACGGGAGTGATAGATGTGCAGAAGATTAATGTGCAAGCAGAGATACTGGGGTGCAAAGCAGAAAAAAATAAATAAAAATAAAAATAAATAACAGTATGGGGATGAGGTAGTTGGATGGGCTATTTACAGATGGTCTATATACAGGTGCAGTGATCTGTGAGCTGCTCTGACAGCTGGTGCTTAAAGTTAGTGAGTCTCCAGCTTCAGTGATTCTTGCAATTCGTTCCCGTCATTGGCAGCAGAGAACTGGAAGGAAAGGTGGCCAAAGGGGGAATTGGCTTTGGGGGTGACCAGTGAAATATACCCGCTGGAGTGCGTGCTACAGGTGGGTGCTGCTATGGTAACCAGTGAGCTGAGTTAAGGCGGGGCTTTACCTAGCAAAGTCTTATAGATGACCTGGAGCCAGTGGGTTTGGCAACGAATATGAAGCAAGGGCCATCCAACGAGAGCATACAGGTCGCAGTGGTGGGTAGTATATGGGGCGTTGGTGACAAAAAAGGATGGCACTGAGATAGAAACATCCAATTTGCTGAGTAGAGTGTTGGAGGCTGTTTTGTAAATGACATCGCCGAAGTCAAGGATAGTCAGTTTTACGAGGGTATGTTTGGCATCATGAGTGAAGGATGCTTTGTTGCGAAATAGGAAGCAGATTCTAGATTTAATTTTGGATTGGAGATGCTTAATGTGAGTCTGGAAGGAGAGTTTATAGTCTAACCTGACACCTATGTATTTGTAGATGTCCACATATTCTAAGTCAGAACCGTCCAGAGTAGTGATGCTGGACGGGCGGGCATGTGCTGGTAGCGATCGGTTGAAGAGCATGCATTTAGTTTTACTTGCATTTAAGAGCAGTTGGAGGCAACGGAAGGAGAGTTGTATGACATTGAAGCTCGTCTGGAGGTTAGTTATCACAGTGTCCAAAGATGGGCCAGAAGTATACAGAATGGTATCGTCTGCGTAGAGGTGGATCAGAGAATCACCAGCAGCAAGTGCGACATCATTGATGTATACAGAGAAAAGAGTCTGCCTGAGAATTTAACCCTGTGGCACCCCCATAGAGACTGCCAGAGGTCCGGACAACAGGCCCTCTGATTTGACACACTGAACACTGTCTGAGAAGTAGTTGGTGAACCAGGCGAGGCAGTCATTTGAGAAACCAAGGCTGTTGAGTCTGCCAATAAGAATGTGGTGATTGACAGAGTTGAAAGCCTTGGCCAGGTCAATGAATACAGCTGCACAGTATTGTCTCTTATCGATGGAGGTTATGATATCGTTTAGGACCTGAGGTGCACCCATGACCAGCTCGGAAACCAGATTGCATAGTGGTAAAGGTACGGTGGGATTCAAAATGGTCGGTGATCTGTTTGTTAACTTGGCTTTCGAAGACCTTAGATAATGTGTTAGCTAGGTAGCTAGGTAGCTAAAATTAGCGAGGCTAGCGATTAGGTTTAGGGCTTTTGCTGTGAATGTATTCCCGCTACACCAGTAGTCATGAGTCATGACCACATTAAAATTCCATGTGACTGCTAAGTTACAGTAATCACCTCTTACGCACTCCGGACATGCTTTAGTAGTACCCAACTCGCTAACGATCATCATGTCGCTAATGACCTGGTTCTCAGGGCTCTATTGTCCCTGTAACCACTCTGACATCAACGCAAATGCAATGGGAAATCACATCAAAAACTTGTCATCAGAACAGTATCATGCTTTTAAATCTCACTGTGATTGTTCAATATGAAGAAAGAAGTTCAACAACAGTGTGGAAAACTGAGTGGAAAACTTGGTCGTTGTGGATGTTGTTTCAAAGCCAAACACAATGAAAATGGACAGCGCTCTGTAAGGTGTTGATTCATTCAAAACACTCATATGCATATTAGAGCTTATGCATACGAATAGGCCTGTATTGTCACGGATCCCTCCGGTACTGTTGCTCATTCCGTGAACCAGTTTCGGAGGTCTACGTCACCGGCCTCTAGGCACTCAACTGTCTAATTAAGCACACCTGGTTCCTATTTCCCACTGATTGTATTGGTATAAATGTGCCCTTTGTTCTCCATTGGGCTGTCGATTATTGTTCCAATGTCCGTTGTGCCTGTGAGTACCTGTGCTGTGTTGTTTTGGCTTTTTTGCCGTTTGGGATGCGCATATATGATTACGGGTCTCGTCCCGTGGTGTATCAATGTGCGATTGTGTTTTCAGGTCTCGTCCGTTTATTCGAGGTACTCCTCGCTCTTTTGTTTGGGTTTCTACCCTGTGTTTTGTATACGTGTTTCTTTGGTCTTCGTCCCCGGGCCTTTACATGGCACGCTGTAATTTGGGTCAATAAAACCACTTATTACGCATTCCTGCACCTGTCTCCCGATCCTTCACACAACGTGACATATATGTGAGCCAAGTGCAAAAAAAACATAAATTAAAATAACGATTGTGCTGTTATACAATACATAGCCTCCCACATATTACGCATGGCAGAAAAACTGATTTAAGATATCTTTCGTACCTAAATGGTCTAGCCTACTGTATACTCCAAAATTAAACAAATTCCGAGTTAGCCTACAATTATAGTGAATTTGTATTTGATTTAGAATAGCCTAGTAATAGGGTATTTTTTATATTTTCAGAATTAATAGGCTGACACATTACCTTTTAGCTACAGCATATCTTACCACCATGCATTTCCATCTCCTCGACTCTCCTTCATTCCTTTCTCGAGCATGCAGAGAGAGGGGCTGTCAACAGTTTAATGAAGTATGTTTAGTTGTGAAAACATACTATCTATGTTCCAGAACAGATTTCACTTGGTTCCCAAATGAAGAACTGGGTAGCTACAGTACCAGGGTTGGAGAGCCTATGGCATACAGAGTTTTGATCTGTCACACAGCTAGAGGCTGCATGCTCCTCAAACAGTGGTTGATGTGTGGCGTGAAATAACCGGAATAACCTACGAACCAGCGGGAATGTGGCCTCCATTCGCTATTCCAGTGCATACAGTGTGCAAAACTATATTTACATCGTAAAGACGAGATTACATTTAGAATAGTATGATGGTAGAAAGAGTGATCAGCGTGTGCATCCTGAGGCAAGGAACAGAGTACAAGCTTTTTTTGTGTCTTTCTCATATCAACAATAGCCTACAGTCGCATCATGCAGCCCATATATGTTTTGATTTCTAAGACATTCTAAGGTTCGTATCATTCACAACTAAAGTTGCCAGATAAGTAGAAATCTAGTGTATAGGACTTTTACGCTCAACATAGCCACTTCATATGCACACTTGCTCCGGAATGGGAAAAATATCCTTTCTATTTTATTCAGCTAAGTTCAAGTATATTCTTCTTACTATAAAATCTTATACACTGAACAAAAATATAAATGCTAAAAATAAATGCTGAAATAAAATATCCCAGAAATGTTATATAAGTATAAAAAGCTTATTTCTTTCCAATTTTGTGCAGAAATGTCACGTTGGTATAAAGGGTCGGGAGACAGGTGCAGGAATGCATAATAGTTTTTTTTAAATTTCACCCTAATTACAGCGTGCCGTGTAAAGGCACGGGGATGAAGACCAAACAAACACGTAACAAAACACTCAAAACAAAACACTCAAAACACTTGAAACTCAAAACAAAAGAGCGAGGAGTACCTCGAGTAAATAACACAAGCGCACAATGATACAACACGGGACAAAACCCGCAATCATCTGCACAATACAAGTGGCACGAAAGCCAAAACAACACAGCACAGGATCTCACACAACCAACACACATTGTAACAATAATCGACAGGACAATAGTGAACAAAGGGCACACTTCTACAATTGCTAATCAATGGGAATAGTGGCCAGGTGTGCATAATGACAGTTCCGGAGGGATCCGTGACCAGAAATGTGTTTACATCCCTGTTAGTGAGTATTTTATCCTTTGTCAAGATAATCCATCCACCTGACAGGTGTAGCATATCAAGAAGCTGATGTAACTGCATGCTCATTACACAAGAATTACTGCACAAACTGTCAGAGGCGGTCTCAGTGAAGATCTTCTGCGTGCTCATCGTCCTAACCAGGGTCTTGACCTGACTGCAGTTCGGCGTCGTAACCGACTTCAGTGGGCAAATGCTGGGCACACTGGAGAAGTGTATTCTTCATGGATGAATCCCAGTATGAACTGTACTGGGCAGATGGCAGACAGCGTGCATGGTGTCGTGTGGGCGAGTGGTTTGCTGATGTCAACGTTGCGAACAGATTGCCCCATGGTGGCAGTGGGGTTATGGTATGGGTAGACAGACATAAGCTACGGACAACAAACACAATTTCATTTTATTGATGGAAATTTGAATGCACAGAGATACCGTGACGAGATCCTGAGGCCCATTGGCATGCCATTCATCTGTCGCCATCACCTCATGTTTCAGCATAATAATGCACGGCCCCATGTCACAAGGATCTGTACACAATTCCTGGAAGCTGAAAATGCCCCAGTTCTTCCATGGCCTGCATACTCACCAGACATCGCCCATTTGGGATGCTCTGGATCGACGTGTACGACAGCGTGTTCCAGTTCCCACCAATATACAGCAAATTCGCTCAGCCATTGAAGAGGAGTGGGACAACATTCCATGGGCCACAATCAACAGCCTGACCAACTTTATGTGAAGGAGATGTGTTGTGCTGCATGTTGCATAAAATAATGGCATGGGACTTATAAGCGTATCTTGTCTGCTAAGCCTACACCCTATGGTATGGTGCATAGACAGATAACATAGGCCAACTTATATTCTGTTCTTCTGAAATCCATTTTCTTCATATCATAATGTTTCTTTAAACCTACCTAAAATAAATAATTGATTTGTTGTGATGGTGTATATTCAATTGATTTATTAGACTTTTTAAAATATACAGTTGAAGTCGGAAGTTTACACACACCTTAGCCAAATACATTTAAACTCAGTTTTTCACAATTCCTGACATTTAATCCTAGTAAAAATGACCTGTCTTAGGTCAGTTCGGATCACCACTTGATTTTAAGAATGTGAAATGTCAGAATAATAGTAGAGAGAAGGATTTATTTCAGCGTTTATTTCTTTCATCACATTCCCCGTGGATCAGAAGTTTACATACACTCAATTAGTATTTGGTAGCATTGCCTTTAAATTGTTTAACTTGGGTCAAACGTGTTCCAAGCTGTTTAAAGGCACAGTCAACTTAGTGTATGTAAACTTCTGACCCACTGGAATTGGGATACAGTGATTTATAAGTGACATAATCTGTCTGTAAACAATTGTTGGGAAAATGACGTGTGTCATGCACAAAGTAGATGTCCTAACCGACTTGCCAAAACTATAGTTTGTTAACAAGAAATTTGTGGAGTGGTTGAAAAACGAGTTTTAATGACTCCAACCTAAGTGTATGTAAACTTACGACTTCAACGGTTGATGTTCCATAGGCGCGGATCAGCGGCTGGCATGGATGCCTGGAGATGTTAAACATGTTTATGCCAATTATTGGGCAATTACCGTGACACTACTGTCAGTCTTTTGCATGACAATAACCAGCTGACAAAATGTCATGACCACCACAGCCTTAGTTAGGGTTGAAGTTAGGGTCATGGTTAGGGTTAACGTTAGGGGAAATGTATTGGTCACATACACATATTTAGCAGATGTTATTGCGGGCGTAGCGAAATGCTTGTGTTCCTAGCTCCAATAGTGCAGTAATATCTAACAATTCACAACAATACACGCACATCTAAAGTAAAAGAATGGAGTTAAGAAATGTATCAATATTAGGACGAGCAATGTCCGAGTGGCATTGACTAAAATACAGTAGAATAGAATACAGTATATACATATGAAATGAGTAAAGCAGTATGTCAACATTATTAAAGTGACTAATGTTCCATTATTAACCTTCGGTTGCGAGCAGTGCAGTTGATGTACCAGGTGGTGATACATTTCTTCAGCCTCCTGAGGTTGAAGAGACGCTGTTGCGCCTTCTTCATCACACTGTCTGTGTGGGTGGACCATTTCAGATCGTCGATGATGTGTAAGCGGAGGAACTTGAAGATTTTCACCTTCTCCACTGCGGTCCCGTCGATGTAGATAGAGTCGTGCTCCCTCTGCTGCGTGCTCTCTCCATGATCAGCTCCTTCGTTTTGTTGACGTTGAGAGAGAGGTTATTTTCCTGGCACCACTCCGCAAGGGCCCTCACCTCCTCCCTGTAGGCTGTCTCATCATTGTTGGTAATCAAGCCTACAACTGCTGTGTCGTCTGCAAAATTGATGATTGAGTTGGAGGCATGCGTGGCCAAGCAGTCATGGGGGTACAGGGAGAACAGAAGGGGGCTGAGCACGCACCCTTGTGGGGCCCCTGTGTTGATGATCAACGTAGCGGAGGTGTTGTTTCCTACCTTCACCACCTGGGGGTGGAAGTCAGGAAGTCCAGGACCCAGGGTTTCAGTGGTGGATGCTGAGCTATAGTCAATGAACAGCATTCTTACATAGGTATTCCTCTTGGGAGCAGGCCACATCGGTGGCACTGTGTTACCCTCAAAGCGCGCAAAGAAGGTGTTTAGCTTGTTTTGTGTACTCAGTATCTATTGTCAGAGCTCTCTGGTCTTCATTTCCTTGACAGACTCCACCTGCTGATACCTCAGATCTCTAACGGACTGTTTCTTAATGAAATGAATGTGTCCCAAATAGCACCCTATTCCCTATAGGTCCTGGTCAAACGTAGTGCACTATATAGGAATACCAAATAGCACCCTATTCCCTATAGGTCCTGGTCAAACGTAGTGCACTATATAGGAATAACAAATAGCACCCTATTCCCTATAGGCTCTGGGCAAGAGCAAATCACTATATAGTGAAATGATTGCCTTTTGGGATGCAGCCTATGACAACTTAAAATCCCCATCACTGAATGAAAGAGGATATGAAAGGAAAAGCGATGAAAGTATTTACAGCTGAAGAGATATGAACAGGAAAATAAAAATTGCAGTCAACCAGTGATATTATAACTACGACTAATGGTGTATCGTTTGACATCCTCATTGGACGCGTTAGACACAGTGACTGAGACTACTGAGGGTTTCATGACGCAATAAAGGAGTCATGAAGGAAACATAGATTGTGTGTGGTGTCAACGTAGATGAGAGGAATTCAGATGTAATAGACATTTTGTTTCAGTAAAACATCCTCTAAAAACAGTATGTGAAAATCGAGGGGAATGTCTAGATGAGTTTTTGATGTCAAATATCTGCCTTACCCATGGGGTTGTCTCGAAGACATCTCGCTAAAAATATACCACACAAATGATCAAATGAAATGAAACCGAAGGCACAAGTGAAAGTGTGTGATGTTTTAATGTCTTTCCCCATCTCGTTGAGTGGGAGAAGCCTGAATAAGTTAGTATAATTAATGACTATGTGGTGGTAGAGTGGAGAGGACCTGTGGCTAAATAAACAGGAAAAACAGATTGACGTGATTAGAAGAAGTTGGATAAAACATTGTGGAGTGTGTGTGTGTGTGTGTGTGTGTGTCTGGAATGGGAAGTATTCTGGCAGCCCTGTTTCCTTTCCCAAATGTTTACCCCCCCCCCCCCCCCCCCCCCCACACACACAGACACACACTGGTGTGTAAATCCTTGATAAGGCAAAGGGCCCCTTCTCCTGATCCATCACATACACTCGGTGTTCCCTCTCGCTCCCTATTTTCCTTTCCGTTTTTCCATTTTCCGGGCGAGCTCTCAGCCTCTCAGGCGGGAGATTGCGATGTAGCGGCTGCAGAGCGGGGACGGAGGACGATGGCCTGACAGTAAATTAATGACTGCGATGGCGTGATTAGAAGGGACTGCCGCCCACCGTCAGGCTGCATTGGATGCTGTCATAATAATCACTGCCTTTGATTACCAGTAATTGAAAAAGTTGTCTGTGGATGGCTGCCACCGGTACAGGCAGAGCAGAGAGGGGAGAAATAGAGGGAAGATGACGAAGTGCTCCTCTCATACTGGACAGGAACGTGGTAGAACACTTTCCTGCTAAAAGCTTAAGATATAGCCTAATACATCTGGTGAAGAAATGGCCCTATGATCTACCGTGTATATTGTATCAAGCCTACCTATACAATCAATCCCTCATGTTCCTCTATTTAAATGTACAGTGCCCAGTGAAAGTCCACACACCCCTTGTACAGCTTGCACATTTTTCTGCCTTAAAATGAAATAGAAAAATGTATAAAATTATATTTTTTCATACTAATCTACAGTGTGAAAGTGAAAGAACAACTATAAACTGAGCAAAAAAAGAAACATCCCTTTTTCAGGACCCTGTCTTTCAAAGATAATTCGTAAAAATCCAAATAACTTCACAGATCTTCATTGTAAAGAGTTTAAACACTGTTTCCCATGCTTGTTCAATGAACCATAAACAATTAATGAACATGCACCTGTGGAACGGTCGTTAAGACACTAACAGCTTACACACTGTAGCCAATTAAGGTCACAGTTATGGACACTTAGGACACTAAAGAGGCCTTTCAATAAATTGCAATGTCCTTACTGTGAGAAGCCTAAGACAGCGCTACAGGGAGACAGGATGGACAGCTGATCATCCTCGCAGTGGCAGACCACGTGTAACAACACCTGCACAGGATCGGTACATCCGAACATCACCCGCGGGACAGGTACAGGATGGCACCAACAACTGCCCGAGTTACAACAGGAACGCACAATCCCTTCATCAGTGAGCAAAAAACATGTCTAGCAGTGTAGACGTGTATTTTTTAGTGCTCTCGTGCACATTGTATTTTTTCGTACTTCTTGTATATATTTATTATTTTTTTTTCTATCTCTTTTCGATTTTCAATTCGATTATACCTTCCGGTAACCTACCTCACCCAATGTGGTACGGAATCGCTATCATTTTTTATCTTTGGAACACATTCACGAACCCCCAGTAGCTAACCAGCTACAAGCTACCAGCTACAAGCTACTTAGCCATTTTTAACCGATGCTAGCAGCTTTTACCGTTGGAACTGTGGAACACATTCAAGAACCCCCAGTAGCTAACCAGCTACAAGCTACCAGCTACAAGCTACTTAGCCATTTTTAACCGATGCTAGCAGCCTTTACTTTCGGCACAGACACCAGCCCTGTTATTAGCCTGGATATTACTCACCAATTTAACAGCATCGGACTGTCTCTCGACAACAACGCCGGATTCCTGCCGTAATCCCTGAGCCACTACTTCTGATCCTCACAGCTAGCCTGCAGCTAACGCAGCTAGCACAGCTAGTGCCACTGCTACGAAGCTAGCATCAGTTAGCAAACACAATTCTACAATCACAACCTCTCTCTCGCCATCCGGCCTGGATTCTCTGTCGACACGACCACATCTGGTCTGCAGACGATTACCCCATCCGCTGTACCCTCAACCGGCCTCCGTCTGAGCAGACCCCCTTCGTCTGAGCAGACTCACCCCCCCGGGCTACTAACTTTAAACACCGCGTGCTAGCTTAGCGGCGACTTCCCTGCTCCATCTACGGCTGCCCCCTGGACACTATGATCACCTGGCTACATAGCTGATGCCTACCGGACTGTCCATTAATTTACGGTACTCCATTCTGTTTACTTGTGTTTTATCTGTCGGCTCTGTGTTTTTAACTCAGGCTCTGTGTGTAGTTAATCCGACCCTCTCTGCCTAGTCGTCGCCATTTTTACCTGCTGTTGCTGTGTTAGCTGACTAGCTGCTGTTATCTCACCTGTTGTTTTAGCTAGCTCTCCCAATCAAGACCTGCAATCACTTTATGCCTTACTGTATGTCTCTGCCAAATATCAATATGCCTTGTATACTGTTGTTCAGGCTAGTTATCATAGTTATCATTGTTTTGGTTTGCAATGGACCCTGTAGTTCCACTCTCCGTACCTCTGATACCCCCTTCGTCCCACCTCCCACACATGCGGTGACCTCACCCATTGAGACCAGCATGTCCAGAGATACAACCTCTCTTATCATCACCCAGTGCCTGGGCTTGCCTCCGCTGTACCCGTGCCCCACCATACCCCTGTCTGCACATTATGCCCAGAATCTATTCTACCACGGCCATAAATCTGCTCCTTTTATTCCTTGTCTCCAACGCTCTAGGCGACCAGTTTTGATAGCCTTTAGCCGCACCCTCATCCTACTACTCCTCTGTTCCTCGGGTGATGTGGAGGTTAACCCAGGCCCTGCATGTCCCCAGGCACCCTCATTTGTTGACTTCTGTGATCGAAAAAGCTTTGGCCTCATGCATGTCAACATCAGAAGCCTCCTCCCTAAGTTTGTCTTACTCACCGCTTTAGCACACTCTGCCAACCCTGATGTCCTTGCCGTGTCTGAATCCTGGCTTAGGAATGCCACCAAAAATTCTGAGATTTCCATACCCAACTATAACACTTTCCGTCAAGATAGAACTGCCAAAGGGGGAGGAGTTGCAATCTACTGCAGAGATAGCCTGCAAAGTTCTGTCATACTTTCCAGGTCTATGCCCAAACAGTTCGAACTTCTAATTTTAAAAATTAATCTCTCCAGAAATAAGTCTCTCACTGTTGCCGCCTGCTACCGACCCCCCTCAGCTCCCAGCTGTGCCCTGGACACCATCTGTGAATTGATCGCTCCCCATCTAGCTTCAGAGTTTGTTCTGTTAGGTGACCTAAACTGGGATATGCTTAACACCCCGGCAGTCCTACAATCTAAGCTAGATGCCCTCAATCTCACACAAATCATCAAGGAACCTACCAGGTACAACCCTAAATCCGTCAGCATGGGCACCCTAATAGACATTATCCTGACCAACCTGCCCTCCAAATACACCGCTGCTGTCTTCAATCAAGATCTCAGCGATCACTGCCTCATTGCCTGTATCCGCTGCGGGTCCGCGGTCAAACGACCACCCCTCATCACTATCAAACGCTCCCTAAAACACTTCTGTGAGCAGGCCTTTCTAATCGACCTGGCCCGGGTACCCTGGATGGATATTGACCTCATCCCGTCAGTTGAGGATGCCTGGTCATTCTTTAAAAGTTACTTCCTCACCATATTAGACAAGCATGCTCCGTTCAAAAAATGCAGAACTAAGAACAGATATAGCCCTTGGTTCACTCCAGACCTGACTGCCCTCGACCAGCACAAAAACATCCTGTGGCGAACTGCAATAGCATCGAAGAGCCCACGCGATATGCAACTGTTCAGGGAAGTCAGGAACCAATACACGCAGTCAGTCAGGAAAGCAAAGGCCAGCTTTTTCAAGCAGAAATTTGCATCCTGTAGCTCTAACTCCAAAAAGTTCTGGGATACTGTAAAGTCCATGGAGAACAAGAGCACCTCCTCCCAGCTGCCCACTGCACTGAGGCTAGGTAACACGGTCACCACCGATAAATCCGTGATGATCGAAGACTTCAACAAGCATTTCTCAATGGCTGGCCATGCCTTCCTCCTGGCGACTCCAACCTTGGCCAACAGCCCCCCCCCCCCCCCCCCGCTGCTACTCGCCCAAGCCTCCCCAGCTTCTCCTTTACCCAAATCCAGATAGCAGATGTTCTGAAAGAGCTGGAAAACCTGGACCCATACAAATCAGCTGGGCTTGACAATCTGGACCCCCTATTTCTGAAACTGTCCGCCGCCATTGTCGCACCCCCTATTACCAGCCTGTTCAACCTCTCCTTCGTATCATCTGAGATCCCCAAGGATTGGAAAGCTGCCGCGGTCATCCCCCTCTTCAAAGGGGGAGACACCCTGGACCCAAGCTGTTACAGACCTATATCCATCCTGCCCTGCCTATCTAAGGTCTTCGAAAGCCAAGTCAACAAACAGATCACTGACCATCTCGAATCCCACCGTACCTTCTCCGCTGTGCAATCCGGTTTCCGAGCCGGTCACGGGTGCACTTCAGCCACGCTCAAGGTACTAAATGATATCATAACCGGCATCGATAAAAGACAGTACTGTGCTGCCGTCTTCATCGACCTGGCCAAGGCTTTCGACTCTGTCAATCACCATATTCTTATCGGCAGACTCAGTAGCCTCGGTTTTTCTAATGACTGCCTTGCCTGGTTCACCAACTACTTTGCAGACAGAGTTCAGTGCGTCAAATCGGAAGGCATGCTGTCCGGTCCTCTGGCAGTCTCTATGGGGGTACCACAGGGTTCAATTCTCGGGCCGACTCTTTTCTCTGTATATATCAATGATGTTACTCTTGCTGCGGGCGATTCCCTGATCCACCTCTACGCAGACGACACCATTCTGTATACTTCTGGCCCTTCTTTGGACACTGTGATAACCAACCTCCAAACGAGCTTCAATGCCATTCAACACTCCTTCCGTGGCCTCCAACTGCTCTTAAACGCTAGTAAAACCAAATGCATGCTCTTCAACCGTTCGCTGCCTGCACCCGCACGCCCGACTTGCATCACCACCCTGGACGGTTCTGACCTAGAATATGTGGACATCTATAAGTACCTAGGTGTCTGGCTAGACTGCAAACTCTCCTTCCAGACTCATATCACACATCTCCAATCCAAAATCAGATCTAGAGTCGGCTTTCTATTTCGCAACAGAGCCTCCTTCACTCACGCCGCCAAACTTACCCTAGTGAAACTGACTATCCTACCGATCCTCGACTTCGGCGATGTCATCTACAAAATGGCTTCCAATACTCTACTCAGCAAACTGGATGCAGTTTATCACAGTGCCATCCGTTTTGTTACTAAAGCACCTTATTCGACCCACCACTGCGACCTGTATGCCCTAGTCGGCTGGCCCTCGCTACATGTTCGCCGTCGGACCCACTGGCTCCAGGTCATCTACAAGGCTATGCTAGGTAAAGTGCCGCCTTATCTCAGTTCACTGGTCACGATGGCTACACCCACCCGTAGCACGCGCTCTAGCAGGTGTATCTCACTGATCATCCCTAAAGCCAAAACCTCATTTGGACGCCTTTCCTTCCAGTTCTCTGCTGCCTGCGACTGGAACGAATTGCAAAAATCTCTGAAGTTGGAGACTTTTATCTCCCTCAACAACTTTAAACATCTGCTATCCGAGCAGCTAACCGATCGCTGCAGCTGTACATAGTCCATCGGTATATAGCCCACCCAATTTACCTACCTCACCCCCCCCATACTGCTTTTATTTCCTTTTCTGCTTTTTTTTGCACACCAGTATCTCTACTTGCACATGACCATCTGATGATTTACCACTCCAGTGTTAATCTGCTAAATTGTAATTATCTGATTTATTGCCTACCTCCTCATGCCTTTTGCACACATTGTATATAGATTCTCTTTTTTTCTTTTTTCTACCATGTTATTGACTTGTTTATTGTTTACTCCATGTGTAACTCTGTGTTGTTGTCTGTTCACACTGCTATGCTTTATCTTGGCCAGGTCGCAGTTGCAAATGAGAACTTGTTCTCAACTAGCCTACCTGGTTAAATAAAGGTAAAATAAAAATAAAAAAATAAAAAAGTGCTCAGACTGTCCGCAATAGGCTGAGAGAGGCTGGACTGAGGGCTTGTAGGCCTGTTGTAAGGCAAGTCCTCACCAGACATCACCGGAAACAACGTTGCCTATGGGCACACCAGGGGTGATAGTCAGATTCGCATTTTTCGTCGAAGGAATGAGTGTTACACCAAGGCCTGTGCTCTGGAGCGGGATCAATTTGTAGGTGGAGGGTCCGTCGTGGTCTGGGACGGTGTGTCACAGCATCATCGGACTGAGCTTGTTGTCATTGCAAGCAATATCAACGCTGTGCGTTACAGGGAAGACATCCTCCTCCCTCATGTGGTACCCTTCCTGCAGGCTCATCCTGACATGACCCTCCAGCATGACAATGCCACCAGCCATACTGCTCGTTCCCTGCGTGATTTCCTGCAAGACAGGAATGTCAGTGTTCTGCCATGGCCAGCGAAGAGCCCAGATCTCAATCCCATTGAGCACGTCTGGGACCTGTTGGATCGGAGGGTGAGGGCTGGGCCATTGCCCCCAGAAATGTCCGGGAACTTGCAGGTGCCTTGGTGGAAGAGTGGGGTAACATCTCACAGTAAGAACTGGCAAATCTGGTGCAGTCCACGAGGAGGAGATGCACTACACTACTTAATGCAGCTGGTGGCCACACCAGATACTGACTGTTACTTTTGATTTTGACCCCCCCTTTGTTCAGGGACACACTATTCCATTTCTGTTAGTCACATGTCTGTGGAACTTGTTCAGTTTACATCTGTCTCAGTTGTTGAATCTTGTTATGTTCATACAAATATTTACACATGTTAAGTTTGCTGAAAATAAACGCAGTTGACAGTGAGAGGACGTATCTTTTTTTTGCTGAGTTTAGAACATTTTCAGAGCTAATAAAAATAAATGAAATGTCTTGATTGCGTATATCTTCACACACAAGATTCTACCAACGTTGAACAAATCTTATGGCAACACATGGTATATTAATTGTTTTTGTCAAAATTGCACAAGCTCAGTAAATTTGGTTGGAAATCATTGATGGACAGGAATATTCAAATAATATAAAAATGTATTTGTCACATGCTTCGTACACAACAGATTTAGACTAACAGTGAAACGCTTACTTACGAGCCCTTCCCAATGACACAAAGAGAAAAAAATATAGAAACAATTATAATACGAGGAATAAATACACAATGAGTAACGATAACTTGGCTATATACACGGAGTACGAGTCGATTGCCAGGGTTACAAGGTCATTGAGGTAGCTATGTACATACAGTATAGGTAGGGATAAAGTGACTAGGCAACAGGATAGATAATAAACAATAGCAGCAGAGTATGTGAAGAGTCAAAAGATAGGTGCGGTGAAATGTTGTTTTACAGGGTCAGCCATAGTAGTATGGCGCCCCTGGACCGAATGATGGTTAAGTGCCTTGCTCAAGGGCACATTGACAGATGTTTCACCTTGTCTGCTCAGGTATTCGAACCAGTAACCTTTTTTGTTACAGGCCCAATGCTCTAACCACTGGGCTACCTGCCACCCATCCGAAGCTGTTTAGGGTCCTGTTGGTTCCAGACTTGGTGCATCGGTACCACTTGCCGTGGTACCAGGGCCTTTCTCTGACATCGCCTGGTATAGAGGTCCTGGATGGCAGGGAGCTCGGCCCCAGTGATGTACTGGGTGCACACACTACCATCTGTACTGCCTTACGTTCGGATGCCAAGCAGTTGCCATAACAAGCGGTGATGCAGCCAGTCAAGATGCTCTCAATGGTGCAGCTGTAGAACTTTTTGAGGATCTGAGGGTCCGTGCCAAATATTTTCAGACTCCTGAGGGGGAAGAAATATTGTCGTGCCTTTACTACCGTGTTGGTGTGTAGACCATGTTAATTCTTTAGTGATGTGGACACGAAGCAACTTCAAGCTCTCGACCCGCTCCACTATAGCCCCATTGATGTGGGCGGTCCATGATCAGCTACCTTGTCTTTCTGACGTTGAGGGAGATGTTGGTGTCCTGCCACCACACTGCCAGGTCACTGACCTTCTCACTATAGGCGGTTTCATCGTCCTTGGTGATCTGGCCTACCACCGTCGTGTCGTCAGCAAACTTAATGATGGTGTTAGAGTCTTGCACGGCCATGCAGTTGTGGGTGAACAGGGAGTACAGGAGGGTACTAAGCACGCACCCCTGAGGGGCCCCCATGTTGAGGGTCAGCGAGGTGGATGTGTTGTTGCCTACACTCACCACCGGCTCTTCAGGAAGTCTAGGATCCAGTTGCAGAGGGAGGTGCTCAGTCCCAGGGTCCTGAGCCTAGTGATTAGCTTTGTGGGTACTACGGTGTTGAACGCTGAGCTGTAGTCAAAGAACAGCATTCTCATGTATGTGTTCCTCTTGTCCAGGTAGGAGAGGGCAGTGTGGAGGGAAATAGAGATTGCGTAATTTGTGGATCTGTTGGGGCAGTATGCAAATTGGAGTGGGTCCAGGGTGTCTGAGATGATGGTGTTGATGTGAGCCATGGACAGCCATTCAGAGCATTTCATGGCTACAGATGTGAGTGCTACGGGGTGATGGTCATTTAGACAGGTTACCTTGGCGTTCTTGGACACAGGGACTAGGGGGGCCTGCTTGAAACATTATACGTATTTCAGACTGGATCAATATTCAAACCTTGTCTTTGATTTACAAACAAATTTAAGTCGGGATTGAGACTGGACCACTCAGGAACACTCAACATCTACAGGAAAGCCACTCTGGTGTATTTATTTTTGTAATTGTCCCGCTTCAGAATTCTAGGGTGGGTTTTCCTCTCACATCACGCTGCGACCACAATACTTGAAAATACAGAGAGTTTCCCTCGATGTTGTGTTGCATTGGATTTGACCCAGACCTGTAGTTATTCATTTATTATTTTTCTTTCATTCTGAAAATGTGGGGTAAGTTGTATAGATCGGTAGGGGGAAAAAATCAATGTAATCCCTTTTTTAGATTACATTTTAAAAGCAGCACAATTTTGAAGATGTCCACTCTCTGAGAAGGCATCACCTGTTCCCATGAAGTCCTTATCGTGGGTTATAAATAGTATACAGATTGTATACAGTGTAAAGAGAACATGGAGGCTAACATACTAGACATACTGCACAAGAGTTTTTAATAATGAATCTTTCGATGGCTCTTTTTCTCCCTAACCCAACACCTTGCCTCTCACGGCTCAAGCCTTTGTACTGAAGGAAATCATCAATGTCCTTGCTTAATGAAATGGTGAGCCAACATTTCATTACCTATATTATATTTCCGCTGTGAGGTAATGGCAGGGTGCCCACATTATGATTTTTCATCAGACTGAGGTAATTTCAGAAATCTCTCTCTCATTTTGATAAATGAACGAATAAACCTCACTCTGAAATAGAGGCATTCAGCTCTGAACTATTGACGCACGTTAAGTGAAGGCGGGTTAGCGTGGAATATACCTGCTCCCAAAGCATAAAATAAAAAAGGGTGCAGGCAGGCTGCAAAGCACACACAATATAATAGGATTTGTTAATAGAAATGAGGCATAAAGAAAAGAGGCTTAATATATTATATTTGCGTTGACTCTAATGCCACGGCTGAAGCAAGAGGCGACACAAGTGGATGAGCAAATCTCTTTAGAGAAGAAGGGTGAGAAATAACTCGAGCTCAGTGGGTGGAAGGAAGGAAGCTTTCGAAACAAATTCAAATGAAACAAAAGAGAAAATGTAATCATCATACATCACTGAAAGCAAAGCCAGACTGGCAGCACAGTTTACCTGGTCCTCAATGATGTGGAAATAAAGAATATTAGTACAGGAGGAAGATGAGAGGAGAAGTGGGGGCCTGGTGGATTGAGACAGCCAAGTGTCGACATGAAGCCAGTTTATCATCGCCTCCCGTCTCATCTGCATCTAGATCAGTGTCTGTGTGTGTGCGCGTGTGTGTATCTGCGTGTGTGTATAAATTATAGGCTTAAATCATCAGCTGTCAAACTAACCCAGGAGTGTGCCCATGCACCTATGGGTTAGTTCAGCACAAACAAAGATGGAAGAGGAGGATTGGTTTGACTTGACACCTTGCTGTATTTATGGGGGGAAAAACGGAAGCTTGTTACGCTCGGGGCTTTATTTGAACAAACCTAACGCAGTGGTAAATCCCGCGGTAGTGTTATAGGTTCAGGGGTGAGTCCAAAATATTTGAGCTATTTTCACAACCGGGAAAGGGCTGGGTTTTGATAAATAAATAAGTTGTGAGTGAGTCGAGGCTTGGTCCCTCACTGGCCAATCAGAACGTGCTCCTTGGCTAAATATGTGGTTGCTTCAAGTTGTGTATTTACGGTCTTTTGTATATTGTGTTCTCATCAACTCCAATTAGAATGTTAGTCCATTATAGCCTGGTTCGTTAAAGGGATACTTCAGGGTTTTGGCAATAAAGCCCTTTGTCTACTTCCACGGAGTCAGATGAACTCATGGATAAATGTTTTATGTCGGCATTCAGTACGCAAGAAGTTCAAACGTAGTTTCGCGAGCCAATGCTGACTAGCGTTAGCACAATGACTGGAAGTATATTGTATCTACTAGCATGCTAGCAGTTAACATAGACTTCCAGTCATTGCACTAACGCTAGTTAGCAACGTCCTTCAAAAAGCCATTGCCAAAATCCTGAAGTATCCCTTTAAATAGCCTGCCCCATATTTGCTGAATATTTAACATATTTGCAGTTCCCATTGATCTAATTGCATTGCTTCAATATGGAAAAACATTGTTAAACATAGGCTATAGCATTCACACTGATATAAGAGATAGGCCTACTGTTAATTGTAGTCAGGACATGGACATGCCAAACGTAGTCAATAAGCAAGATTACATTCACAAGGCTATTGATAAGGCCTAAAAAGACTGTGTATAATTATAATAAAAACAAAACAACAACTTGTTTTAAATAGGCTATGTGCAGGGTTGGGTAGGTTACTTTCTAAATGTAATCCGTTACAGTTACTAGTTACCTGTCCAAAACTGTAATCGGTAGCGTAACTTTTGGATTACACAAACTCAGTAACGTAATCTGATTACATTCTGTTACTTTTAGATGACTTTCCCTTTAAGAGGCATTCGAAAAACGTATGTTACCAATTGAACGACATCTATTGCAGGATACATCAATGTTAAAGTTTACATAGCTGGCCATATATGGATGTTACATTTTACTTTATGGGTTGGTTATGTAGGCTTCTTCTAACCCATCGCTTTCTACTACATATAATAATACGATTTAAATGATATCTTTACATTAAAAACCAAAGTATCAGAATTCCAGTCATTCCAATAAATGTTATACCCCTTGATCTTCAAGAATAGGACTTGGAAATATGGAAATTTAGATTAGCCAAATTGTTATACCTGATTTTTAATGATTTTGTTGTCATGGAGGATTGGTCTCATTGATTTGAGTTGAAAAATAAATGCTGCGCTCATGGAACGGCATGCTTTGAGCCCGACTGAAAAGTGCTATTTACATGTGAAAAATGAATGCCATGTGCTGCATTTGCTATAGGCCTATTGTTTACCTTTTTGTTGGTGACACTTTGATATCTTGATAATATGCAGCTGTTTAAAGGGTAGATCCACAGATTAAACAATAACAAAACGGACACCCCGCCTCTGTTTTGGTAAAAAGCTGAGGGATGGGCCTGGAGAAATGTAACCACTCTCAGATTAATAGACAGAGATATGGACGCAAGGACTGACCATCCATGATGCCAAAAAGTATTGTTTAAATCATGTTATGGGGCTATACAGTATTTGTTTACATTTACAATGTTTACAAACATTGAAGCAAAACAAGCTGATATTTTGGGTTCTCATGGAGTGTGACAGTTGAACTAAGCTCATGAGGCATTTATAAGTTATACTTAAGCAATAAGGCCTGAGGAGGTGTGGTATTGCTGTTGCTATTATAAACTGGTTACCAATGTAATTAGAGCAGTAAAAATATATGTTTTGTCATAACTGTGGTTTACGGTCTGATATACCTTGGCTGTCAGCCAATCAGCATTCAGGGCTTGAACCGCCCAGTTTATAATCTTCAAGAATTAATGGATTCGGAAAGTATTCAGACCCCTTGACTTTTTCCACATTTCTTTTACGTTACAGCCTTATTCTAAAAATGATTAAATTGTTTTTTCCCCTCATCAATCTACACACAATACCCCATAATGATAAAGTAAAAACAGGTTTTTAGACATTTTTGCTAATTTATTTTAGACAAAAACCGGAAATATCACATTTAAATAAGTATTCAGTCCCTTTACTCAGTACTTTGTTGAAGCCCTTTTGGCAGCGATTACAGCCTCGAGTCTTCTTGGGTATGACACTAAAAGCTTGGCACACCTGTATTTGTGGAGTTCCTCCCATTCTTCTCTGCAGATCCTCTCAAGCTCTGTCAGGTTGGATGGGGAGCGTTGCTGCACAGATATTTTCAAGTCTCTCCAGAGATGTTCGATGGGTTCAAGTCCGGGCTCTAGCTGGGGCACTCAAGGACATTCAGGGACTAGTCCCGAAGCCACTCCTGCGTAGTCTTGGCTACGTGACACTTGGCATTCAGGACAAAGAGTTTCTTCAGACCAGACAATCTTGTTTCTCATGATCTGAGAGTCTTTTTTTTTGGTGCCTTTTGGCAAACTCCAAGCGGGCTGTCATGTGCCTTTTACTGAGGAGTGGTTCCTGCCACTCTACCATAAAGGCCTGATTGGTGGAATGCTGCAGAGATGGTTGTCCTTCTGTAAGGTTCTCCCATCGCCACAGAGGAACTATAGAGGTCTGTCAGTGACCATTGGGTTCTTTGTCACCTCCCTGACCAAGGCCCTTCTCCCCTGATTGCTCAGTTTGGACGGGCGGCCAGCTCTAGGAAGAGTCTTGGTGGTTCCAAACTTCTTCCATTTAAGAATGATGGAGCCACTGTGTTCTTGGGGACCTTCAATCCTAAATGAATGTTTTGGTACCCTTCCCCAGATCTGTGCATCGACACAATCCTGTCTCGGAGGTATACGGGCAATTCTTTCGACCTCATGGCTTGGTTTTTGCTCTGACATGCACTGTCAACTGTGGGACCTTATATAGACAGGTGTGTGCCTTTCCAAATCATGTCCAATCAATTGAATTTATCACAGGTGGACTCCAATCAAGTTGTAGAAATTCTCAAGGATGATCAATGGAAACAGGATGCACCTGAGCTCAATTTCGTGTCTCATAGCAAAGGGTCTGAATACTTTTGCAAAAATTTCTAAAAACCTGTTTTCGCTTTGTCATTATGGGGTATTGGGTGTAGATTGCTGAGGAATTATTTTTCTATAATCAATTTTAGATACGGCTGTAACGTAACAAAATGTGGAAAAAGTCAAGGGGTCTGAATACTTTCCGAAGGATTATAAGAAATGTAATTTATAAATCCAAAAATGGATCAAGCAACTATAGATTTCCCCTTTAAATCAAAAGTGTGCGAGTTTGAGCATGTGTCCATTAGGCCTATGGATTTTTTTTTATCAGCATGAATTAGATTGAGCAATAAAAGCCCCACTGTTATTCCATAGGCTGGGATCCGCACTATGCAGCTGTTGCAAGAGTGCATTTTTCACTGGCTGTCAACTGTCAAAACAATGATTGATAGGCAGCTTAAACTTCTTGAATTCAACCATTATTGGGTTCAAATACACATTTAGATTTGTGAACAGCCATCCACAACAACCACAATCTTAAGGTGCAAATAGTGATGAGAGAGCAGCAGTGAAATTCACATCAATAATAAGTGATATCCGTATGGCCGTAGACTTCACCACTGCTGTCATCCTTACCTCCAAGCGTTTATTCAAGTTGTAAAATCTTTGGATGCCGACAGCAGTCGCACCATTGGAAGACATAGCTTGGACTGTAGCCTACAAAAGTCTATTTCTGCTCTTTTCCCGCGATCCATCAAAAACATTTGGTGTATCATCATTGTAGTCTCTGACTTGTGGTCAGACTCGCTCAGGTGGAACAAATTTAAACGTGCACCTTTTTTCAATGCTGATTTGAATGTCATTGAGAAAACAGAGAAGTGTAAAAAAAATTTTTTGTAAACATCCTTAATGAATTTTAAAATAATCCTCTTTTTATCATCGTTTTATGTAATCCCTTACATGTAACATATTACATGTAATCCATCTGTAATCCATCTAGTTTTTCAAAAGTATCTGTAATCTGATTACAATATTTTTGCTGGTAATGTAACAGATTACAGTTACCGGTTTATGTAATCCCTTACATGTAACATATTACATGTAATCCATTACTCCCCAACCATGACTATGTGTAAATACAGTTACAGGCACCATAATTGCTTCCTGTTGACGTATAATACAGACAAGGCATTTTAGACTATGGGGGGTTTTACGTACATCCACACTTTTCAAAGGAGCTGGATAAAGATCCAATATAAAGAGAAAGGTAGAATGTCCACTCACCGTTACGCTGCTCACAAATGTAATATTTTATAAACATCATGGAACCATCTTACAGATCATATTTGCAGACAAATAGCAGACAAAATTGCATTCCTTTTGAGCCATGCACGTTCCTACCATAAACCCATGGATGGTGAATCCTTCTGAGAAATTTGAAATTGGCATGTTGTCGCGTGTTTTTTAAGGACAGACGTCAAATATTTCCACCCCTCCCACCTCAGTGCAAACAAGATGGCATAAGACAGGTAAATTACCAACCCTGGGGCCAGGTTTGGAAAATATCAGAGCGCTGGCTTTTACAAGTTGAAATTTCCAAAGACCGTACGTTTGACACTAGCGCCGCCTTAACGCCAGACAAAAATAGAGCCCTCAGTATTTTATAGGACAGATACCTTTTTTTCACTCTGATGCCTCAAATAGGACAAAGTTAAGGGTGTGAGGTTGCTACACTTTCAGTGAGTTATAACCAATGACATATTAGAAATATTCCCTCGTGAAGATCTCGTAGTACATCATTATTGGCAGCGTCTGTGGCTGTAAAAGGTCCTGTAGATATCCTGAGCTGTCTGTCGTGTGTAGTGTGACCTATCATCTATCTGTCACCACATTCCCCTAGGGAGTCAATTACAACTGAGCCCTTCCCTTATTGCTAAAGCCCCGTTATGAGATGTGGTGTGTGTGTTTGGGGGTGGGGGGGAGGGGGGTGGGGGTTGGTGTGTGTGTGTGTGTTCTGTTTGTTTGTCAAACGTTGTTCACAACTACGACAGGAGGTGTAATCAAGTCTTACCTCATACTCAAACTCCTCTGTCCTCCCTCCATCAGCTCTCCCCTCATAGTAATCCTGTTCCATGGTGTGGAGAGAGTGACAGCTGTCAGGGGGAAAAAGAGAGAAGGAGAGAGAGAAATAGGAAGGAGACAGAAAGAGAACGAGAGAACGAGAAATGAGTTAAGAGGGAGCAGTGGCATGTATTCGGATGCCAAGGGAAGGCTTCCCCAGAATAATGTATATATACAGTACCAGTCAAACGTTTAGACACACCTACTCATTCAAGGGTTTTTCTTATTTAAAAACAAAACTATGTTCTACATTGTACAATAATAGTGAATACATTAAAACTATCTAGTAACGCATATGGAATCATGTAGTAACCAACAAAGTGTTAAACAAATCCAAATATATTTTGTATTTTAAATTCTTCAAAGTAGCCACCCTTTGCCTTGATGACAGCTTTGCAACACTCTTGGCATTCTCTCAACCAGCTTCATGAGGATATCACCTGTTTTCTTTGTGCTGACTTGCTGTAACTCTCTGTGGTTCTAAATCAGTAGTTGTTTAATAAACCGTCAAAAACGTTAACTTGCTTAACCATGTCGTAGGTCATGTAACTGTTTGTTACGCAATATATGCTTTGTGGACTTCACCAGACAAATGTTTTTCTCTGGTTTTGTGATGAAACAACTGCGTGACTGTTGTCTGGCTCCCGAGTGGCGCAGCAGTCTAAGGCACTGCTTCTCAGTGCTAGAGGCGTCACTACAGACACCCTGGTTCAAATCCAGGCTGTATCACAACCGGCCGTGATTGGGAGTCTCATAGGGCGGCGCACAATTGGCCCAGTGTCGTCCGGGTTTGGCCGGTGTAGGCCGTCATTGTAAATAAGAATTTGTTGTTAACGGACTTGCCTAGTTAAATAGAGGTTAAATAAAAAATTGCCTTATTGTATATCACGGTGGCGTATGAACAAATGGGTTATAGGTCAAACAAGGCATTGATCACAACATATGTTGTAACATGGCTTTTTTCCTGGCTTGGCTTCCCCAGTGATTTTATCCATGCACTGCTACTGAGAGGGAGTTTCTCTCTCTTTCACACAATCGCTCTCTTACATACACTGACTGTAAGTGACAGTTTTCTTAGTCTTTTTCCTGCATGGGACCGCTAGGAGGCGAGGAAGAAAGGATGTCAGTGCTGTCTAGGATGATGCTGCGTGCTGTTGCACGCATATATACTCTCTCTCTCTCTCTCTCTCTCTCTCTCTCTCTCTCTCTCTCTCTCTCTCTCTCTCTCTCTCTCTCTCTCTCTCTCTCTCTCTCTCTCTCTCTCTCTCTCTCTCTCTCTCTCTCTCTCTCTCTCTCTCTCACAGTGAATATTTTACTTTATGTATCTCATGCACAGAGCAAAACAGCTTTGCTTTGGGGGTTTGTAAGGGTAATTTTAGATCATAATGAGTGCTATCAAATACCACACACGCTATCTTTGACATGAAGCATTCACTTTTGCACACTGTTGAGCATATTGAATTTATTTCCATTATAAATTCAATTTCATTGCGTCTGTGAGTACACACAAACACGTGTTATTCTGTCCCAAAACAATCTTCTGGTGACAAAATGAGCCTTGTAAACGTCAAAATGTTTTATCCTCTGGCACTACAATATTGCAGCACATCGTAACATTGTTGGCCGTGTGTGTTTGTTTGCGTGTGTGTGTGTGTGCACATTGAACACAATCACACAGCTTTACTGCCCACGTTCAAAACCCGGGGAAACAAACATTTGTTGTGTCTATAAAATGTGCCGTAATCTTGGCGTCTGCACCTGATCGCAGATGAGGAGGAGAAAATGTCTCTTTTATGGGTCACATTGATTACATTTAGGAGTCTAGCCCGGGGCTATAACTAGGCTGTGAATGAATGTTGCACTGTATTGCCTGGTTTTATTAGCCCATTCTGTTTAATCACCTTGTAAACCTTCCATGAAACCAAATGGCTATGCCAAGCAGCACCAATTATTACAAGCAGGCCCTGTGGGTCGTGGTGCTACTGAGTTATGGAGAAAATGTCTTATATTATGAAGGAACAAAGGGTTGGATCTCGTCAGGTTTAAAGGGTTGGGTCTGGTCATGTTGTGGGTTGATGTACAGCAGTGACACATGTAGATTGCTCAAAGCGTAAGACCACGTTTCTTTCTGAAACCATGTGATAGTCTTTTATTACAGACTAGTATAAAAAAAAATCTAATCTCTAAAGACTAAGCACTTCATGTAACTAGGGCTGTGGCGGTCACAAAATTTTGTCAGCTAGTAATTGTCAAGCAAAAAGCTGTTGGTCTCACGGTTATTGACCGTTAATGAACATAAACATATTTAGCATCTCCTGGCTTCCACACTATTGCAGACCTTTGGAACATCTACATTTAAATATATATATAAATCTGTGTAATATAGCCACAATAAATCCATTATTTATTTTAGACAGGTCTAAAGAAGCATGATCTGAAGAAAATGTAGTCCATTTCAGAAGAACAAAATAGCATACTCAGAGTTGTCCTTAAGTTAGGTCCTGATTTGGCTATGCCATATGGCTGTGGGCTACACTAGTTCATTCAGCAGACAAGTTTTGCTAAGAATTCCATGGCATTATTTTATATTGTTTCATACTATGAAGAATACAATTGAACAAAGCTGAATAAAATATAAATATTTTCTCCAAACGATTTGAGGGTGTGCGCACATGCGGCTATTCTGTGTTGAGCGGTTAACAAAGAAATAGGTACTCCTATATGCTTAATTTAGAGTTATTAATGTATCTTTTGTTGTTCTACACGCTGCATGATGCGACTCTAATGATGATTTGAAAAAAGTTGCTTGAAAGGCATGAGCTCTGCTTTGTTTTTTTTGCGCAGGCTGTACACACTTCATTAGTCTGTCATTCCCAATTTTACAAGCGCTTGATAATGCCTCGAATTTCACCATATCCCCTTTGTGGCCATAATGCACCATAAAAAATCCATGCCTTTGTTGTGCCCTTTTCCCTGAATGCTGCACCCTCTACATCACATGATCGGGTCTTAATCACAGGCTACAAGTGAAGACAGACACATCGGGGACGCAACTGCGTTCTTCTTTATCTAATTCCGAGATGCATATTGAAGATATTGGAAGAACTGTCCACAATTACTTTTTGTCAGCCAACAAGATGATTAGGCCTAACGAACAGCAAAAGCACTAGCCTATGTCAATCTACTATCCCCCATAGTACAAAAGTTGACTTATTCTATTCTGTGCGAGAAATAAATAAATATTCCAAACATAGTCTGGGACAGTTGTGGGATGCAATAGATCCGAAATTAATACAGCCACTAGCATCCCAAAAATATTTTTTACACAACGTTTAGCTTAAAATGTTAATAAACTATATGGCTATTTCTTCACATTATCAGCGCAGCAATGCCCACATGGCAGTAGGCTATAAGTGGGAATGTCCATTAGAAGGAAAAAACACCATTATCAAAAGTGAGCACACATGTGATTATGCATGTAATGCTTTTATTATAAAGGTGCATTTTTGGGGCGAAAATTATCTTCCCCAAACTTGAAACTCACGCAATGCTTATGTATGCCAGTTAGGCTCTAAATCCCTTGTAAAGCGGATCAATGTGCTTCACTTTAAAAAGGTTTTTGGCCGCCTTTAGTTGTGATCAAAACATATAGGCCTATGGGCTCCTAGCCAGCCAGCTAGGCTATATTCCTGTTATAAAGATGAGCAATGTGCTTAATATTAGGAAAGTTGAGAAAAAATATAGTAGGCTTAGCCTGTAGAAAGCCGATGGGATCCTCCTCTTTTTAATAGAGGTCATCACTCTGTTTTCTCATGCAATTGCATAGCCTATAGCCAACATGAGCTCATGAGTGTTTGATTCGATTTTCGATTATATTTGCATTGATGTCAGAGTGATTAAAGGGACAATAGAGAGCTGAGTGCCAGGCAGTTAGCAAGTTTGGTACGCTACTAATGACCATGAGCAGCATCAGAGCTTGGAGAAGCCTAATTACCGTGACGTGGAATTTGACTGCCTTCATGACTTGTAACCGCCGGTGTGGCGGGAATACAGTCACCGCAACAGCGCTACATGCAACTCCAACTATCATTGGATACTTGGTTAATTGAATGTACCTCCACCTGACATTGGATACTTGGTTAATGTAATGTACCTTTAACAGACATTGGATACTTGAATCCAAGACAATTGATTGTCCATGGGATGTTGTTGGAATTAATTAGCAACTTAATATACCGTATCCCTCGTTCACAGAGTTCGCAATTAACTTCTCAGCGTCGTGTAGAGAAGCCCCCGGACAGCTTATATTTCACCGTCTCAGTCCCGAAAGAAGAAATAAAGACATTCTTCATGCTAAACTTTATCTTGATCTTAGTTTTCCTCCCCTTAGAGATGAATACAATATGAAGAAAAACAAAAGGAAAGAGAAAAGACTGAAACCATTTCATTTTGTTGTCTTCAAGGAAACCCCCAGTTGACACTTGAAACCCTCTACATTGTGAGGGTCTACCTCGAGTATAGATGTTGTAAGACTGGATTTTCTGACAGCCAACAAGAACTTGGTCTCTTTGGCATTGCAATTAAGCTTCAAGCCTTGAAATATTATTGCACTGTGTGAATAAACAATGAAACCCCAATCTCAGGTGGATTTATGTTTGTAGTCTTCTTAGCTAAAGTACTACATTATTTATTTATAGTCGCTCGGATCAGAGCTAGTCTACCTGTCACACAGAAGGGCCATATGTGAGCTGATCTAGGATCAGTTGAGCTTTTATTGTCATAAAGAAAAAGATAACATGGATACTGGGGACCTGATCCTAGATCACCATTCCTACTTTGAGACGCTTTATGAACAAAGGCCCAGATCAGATCTTACCTGTCAGACAGCAGGAAGGGGCAGATGTCAGGCACGGGAGGAGTGGTGGCTCGGAGTTTGGCCAGGGCCATGATATGTTCGAAGGTGATGTCTGTCTGCGTGCACATGTCCACCACGTCCACCACGCCCACTTCCTGAGTGGAGCCAACATGGCCGCCGCGGCCAGCAGTGTTCCTCCTGAGGACCTGCACCACAATGGGGTCCTTAGCAGAGCGGAACGCCTCCACTGCCTCGTCATGACTGGCCTTGGAGAGGTCCTTTCCATTCACCTGTACAGGACAGGAGATAATACAGTTCGAAATAAAGTTACTGTAAAGACACTGAAAGATAACAGTTACTGTAAAGTACTATGTGACTACTGTTGATGTAGGGCTTTTCCTTCGTGTAAAAAACAGTGGAAGTTAAAGTTACTGTAACACTGTTTACTGAATTCATGTAAAGACAAAAGCTACAGAGGACAGGAGAGGTTTGTCAGACACAGACCCATTAGGCAGTTGGCTTGTCAGTTTTGTCATGTGGTTAATCAGATAATACCTCACTATAAGCAGGGCGGTATTATACTAGAAGTGTTGTGTGTTATTTTAACATATTAGTAGACGACCAAAGCCATTGACTCATTGGTGTAAAGCCATGTCTAAGAGGATTTATGTCTATTAGTTTATTATGTGCGTCATACCAATCTCATTTCAATATTTCACATAAGCAATAAGGGGAAACAAATAGGAAAACTGTTAGGGAATGGATGATGCCAGTGGTTATGAGTTAATGGGCTGCCTGCAGTATGTGAGGTCTTTCCTCTGAGTTTTATTTGTTACATTTTTATTTTCACCTTTATTTAACCAGGTAGGGCAGTTGAGAACAAGTTCTCATTTACAACTGCGACCTGGCCGGGATAAAGCAAAGCAGTGTGACATAAACAACAACACAGAGTTACACATGGGATCAACAAACGTACGAACATACAAACGTCAATAACACAATAGAAAAATCTGTGCAAGTGAAGTAAGGAGGTAAGGCAATAAATAGGCCATAGTGGCGAAGTAATTACAATTTAGCAATTAACACTGGAGTGATAGATGTGCAGATGAGGATGTGCAAGTAGAAATACTGGTGTGCAAAAGAGCAGAAAAACAAAAACAAATATGGGGATGAGGTAGGTAGTTGGTTGGTTGGATGGGCTATTTACAGATGGGCTGTGTACAGCTACCGCGATCGGTAAACTGCTCTGACAGCTGATGCTTAAAGTTAGTGAGGGAGATATAAGTCTCCAACTTCAGTGATTTTTGCAATTCGTTCCAGTCATTGGCAGCAGAGGAAGGAAAGGCGGCCAAAGCAGGTGTTGTCTTTGGGGATGACCATTGAAATATACATGCTGGAGTCCGTGCTACGGGTGGGTGTTGCTAAGGTGACCAGTCTTTCCTTTATTTAACTAGGCAAGTCAGTAAAGAACAAATTCTTATTTTCAATGACAGCCTAGGAACAGTGGGTTAAACTGCTTTATTCAGGGGCAGAACAGATTTTTACCTTGTCAGGTAAAGGGATTTGAACTTGCAACTTCAGGGATTTGAACTTGCAACTTTCTGTTTACTAGTCCAACACTCTAACCACTAGGCTACCCTGCCGCACCAGTGAGCTGAGATAAGGCGGAGCTTTACCTAGCAAAGACTTATAGATGACCTGGAGCCAGTGGGTTTGGCAACGAATATGTAGTGAGGGCCAGCCAACGAGAGCACACAGGTCGCAGTGGCGGGTAGTATATGGGGCTTTGGTGACAAAACAGATGGCACTGTGATAGACTACATCCAGTTTGCTGAGTAGAGTGTTGAAGGCTATTTTGTAAATGACATCGCCGAAGTCAAGGATCGGTAGGATAGTCCGTTTTACGAGGGTATGTTTGGCAGCATGAGTGATGGAGGCTTTGTTGTGAAATAGGATGCCGATTCTAGATTTAATTTTGGATTGGAGATGCTTAATATGAGTCTGGAAGGAGAGTTTACAGTCTAACCAGACACCTAGGTATTTATAGTTGTCCACATATTCTAAGTCAGAACCGTCCAGAGTAGTGATGCTGGTCGGGCGGGCGGTTGTGGGCAACAACCGGTTGAAGAGCATGCGTTTTGTTTTGTTAGCAATTAAGAGCAGTTGGAGGCCACGGAAGGAGTGTTATATGGCATTGAAGCTCGTCTGGAGGTTTGTTAACACAGTGTCCAAAGAAGGGCCGAAGAGTTGCTGGGAATTGAGGGGGATCTTTTGGGAGTTGTGGAGATTTGTGGGTTAAAGCAGGTTTTGTTCAGTGGCCATAAACATGACATGAGGGGGACAGCACCTGGGTACCCCATGGCCACTCCCTGAGTCACATGAGCATGCGTGATGTCATGTTCCTAGAAACACAGTAGATGGTGCTGAGGGTGTAGGGTAAAGTTGCCCATCAAGGCTGATCTTGGGTCAGTTACGCATTTCCCCACTACACTGGTTTGGGTTAAGACTGATCCTATATCTGAAACTTTACCCTGCAGCGGTGCTAAGACCATTGCAATACGACTAACAAGCTGATCACCACAACCACAGACATCTTATCGATTCCTAATAAACAAACTCAATAAAACAATGCGTACAAGAACAACAGGATGAGCTGCTGACATCAGTCAAGAGAAGACGTTGAGAAACAAGTGTTTGTGTAAAGCCCTCGGTTCCGCACGTTGACGCTCCAGTGGTTCCACATCACTGACTCTATGCGTCCTCATGAGAGTCAGACAGTAGGCCTACCAAACAGAGCAAACTGTTTTCTGTCAGAGTGAAAAAAACGTTTACACTGCAGCTGGCATCTATGGAGAAAATCACCGGTTCATTTAGCCCAGTAATTGGACTGGAAAAGTAAGCATGCTGAAATACCTCAGAGAATGTATTTTGGTATAAGGCAGTAAACAGAGATTATAATTTAGATAGCCTCTCCCAAAACGGTACACGCAGCACAAATCTCCT